>NC_052472.1:16010562-16064538 GCF_009730915.1 Dioscorea cayenensis subsp. rotundata | reverse complement strand
ATCCTTCAACAATGCATAGATGTTACCCTTTGCAGGATTATAAGTAACAATGTATCATTCATTCTGCAATTAAATGAGATGGCGATTAATATATCAAACCAATAATATCCAAACACTTTATCACGAAGTAGATAAAAGTGGTCAATAAAATAGAAAGTTGATATAAAAAACAGAGGATAAGCATAGTGATTATGAAGAGCAATTCAACATCAACTTGAATCATCATAAAACACGGCTTACAAACATAAGTGCACCTAAACTGAACATGGGCAATAGCAGTTATACCTCGAACATGCGTTCTATTGCAAGAAATGAAGCAGGCTCCTGAAATGCATCCCCAAATCTTGGACCTACCAAAAGCTTAATTTTGATTACATAAGAATTTAAATAGTGCAAGTGTCAAAAATCACAGTTGTAATAGTACACACCAAGAACGATATTTGACCATGGAGGAGTGAATATATTTTCATTTAAATTTCCTTCTTTCAATGAGGGAACACACCCTGGACATGACCCATGATAGAATGATTAGCAACAAAAGTAATTCAATGTAGAAATAATTGCATCATATAATGTCAAGTTTCTGGAAATAGAAAAACATAGGAATAAATTTAAACTTAACAAGCACATAGGATAGTTCATTGTCATATGTACTATCCTATCAAATTCCCATTAACAGTTGAAGTTAAGTGAGCTCATCAAATAGTAAAACAAACTTGCAAATACCACTTTAGAAGATAAAGATAAAGGAATTAGAGAAATAGGATGTAAGTCTACGATGATCAAGATATTATATATCCAAGACCTATAATCTTCAAGTGAAAATTGATGTGTACATTACGCATAGGAAAACACATGCTATATTTGATATAAATGTATAGAGAATAGATAGGCAACCAATGATCATAAAGTAGCTCTAATTTCTATGTTTCCTCTGTGCTAGCTTACGTAAAGGTGTTAGATTATATGCAATATCATCCGCATGCCACCATAAGCAATTTAAAAATGGCAACTTAGCAGTCTTAAGAAAAGACTCCACTGCCACAGTGAATCTTGCACGATTTAAAGTATTCAATACAACAGATTTAACCTGATAATGAAACCTTGAATTCATGAGAAATGAATAGAGGCATTTTAGATTTAAAAATGACAAGAAACAAAAATCAATAAAAGAAGGTGACATACCTCCCCGTATGAACTGAATATATATCCAAATGACAACAAAATAAAAGAAGCCACAATGGATGAATTCCTCTTTGAAATGAAGATGCTGAGGCCAGTCCCCAACTGCTCAAGATAGAGTGTAGATAGAATCACTATAAAATTTGCACATAATAATTCACTTGAGAGCAGCCAATGAATATTAGAAATGGTATAGTCTCCAAGTATTCCAATGGGCAATGTCAATGGTTATATTATCCCTAAGTTGAAGTCTTAATTTCCAAAATGTCATTATCAAACCAAAGACTGATGGCATTGAAATCAATTATCTCAGTATGTTGCTCCAGGTCAAAGTAATGTGATATAGTGTGCTGCAATGTGTTGGTAGCAATGTGACAGCTGGGCCATTGCTAGAAAAAATACATTATTATACCAATTATACACATTAGCATCTTCCTGCTTCTCTACCACAAAGCTGGTAAACTGTGTTTCAGCGTGTGGCAACAACATAAGGAAAAGATAAAACCCTTCCTCTCTATTCTGGCTATTGAGATAGTAGTTCTTTCTGATTATAAGTGATTCACATTTATTATCAACTGAGATTGAAGAAAGGACTAATAGTAGTCATGCACCCAATAGTCATGACCTGATTTTTTTAATTTTGAAGCAATCTTTACATATCCTACATCTACTAGAGCACTTCAATTGTAAAATAGTCTCTCATGAGATGATGTATGGAATGTACATAACAGATAGAAATAATATACCAGATCAGCAATATTGGCAACAGACTCCCCCTTAGCAGTGACATCACCAATGTTCTCCCCTCTAGCATAGGCCTTGTAAATAGGAGTGTGTGTTGATGTTGATGTCACGGCAGCAACATTCTGGAGAAGATAGATTTAGTTTCAGGACATCTTAATGTGTACAAAGAGATTGGTTCACATAAAATGGACATGGACAGTTTGCCATTATTAATCCTAGTCCAAAAAAAACAAAACTCATGGAAAGATTCAAACCTTTGCCATATTGGCTGCACAAGCCAATGGTAAGAAAAGATGAGGCACAGCTGCAGTTGCCAATTCTACACTAGCACCCAACTCCATTAAAAGATCACCAGCAAAGCGAAGCTGTGCAGCAGCATAATTTCATAAGCAAGCCTAGCTTAGTTTTAGCAGAACTTACAATCAATCACAGGAATAGCCAGAAAATGGAATCTAAGACCTACCTGCTTTAAAAAAAAAATTAAAAACAAAGAAATGCAATAAATCATAACATGATCAAATACAGATCTGCATATTAAATGGCAGGTGTCCAAGACCAGATCTGTAGGTTGTGTATGAAGGTAACGGTGCTCCAACCCTCTGTGCAATTTCCTGTAAAAGGTTCTTGTAAACACCTGTTTCATCCTGTTGACAAGGATCCATCAATGTAAGTTTTTACAAACTCACAAATGCAGTCTTGAAAGTTAAAGAGTTTATGCAACTAGATCTAATCATTTTATTCCTTTGCTGAGCCATTCAATTCATTCATGTAAATGATGCCCAGAGATAACTTTGCTTGATATTGGTAAAACAGGTGTTAAGATTCTCATGGGCTGCAAGCTAGAGCCTGCAATTGTAATTCCTCTACTTAACTAATAGAAACCTGAAATAGAACTTCTTCCTTTGAGTGTAGGATAAGTTCATTCACTTACCAAGGATGAATAGGTTCATTTCAAAATCCGAACATGTAAATCAATTTTAGCATGATAATATGAAGTAAAAATCAAAACACAACAGGTTAAGCATATAGAGGAATATAAACCACAACTTCTAATTTTCTTTTTTTCCATTCAAAATCCAAACTTAAGCAATAAAATCCATCCAAGAAGATAAAACCATAGCATGGGAAAGTGCTTGCAGTGAAACACCAAAGTCTTAATTTAGCATCCCAAGGAACACACATTCAATGAAAACCCATGTTCACCCCGAGTTGGAATGAACACATGAATACACCCATATCAAGGCCTGGTTAACATGTGGAGAGAACAACAAGGAGGCTGAGAACGGAGAAAAAATAGTCTATATGCTCCAGCATAACAAAACCCATTGTAGCAAGTGATGTTAAATAAAAGAGAATCAGAATCCTACTGGTGAATTCACCAAGCACAATTTAGAAAATCACAATAAAACTATCCGGACAAAAAAGGGTCACCTTCATCAATCAGTTTTTCCAAACGATTGCTTCAGTCAATAATAGAATTGTTTTAAATTATGAATCACATATATGTGCATACCAAGTTCTCTTTAACAAGTCTCTATTGTGTATCTTATATGTTTACCATTAATTTGAATGAAGATTAGCTATCTTAGTATCTTCCCTTTCTACAATCAAAACATGCAAACTATGATGAATCCTTTGATAGAAAGAGTTTATGTGAAAACAACAAATAAATTACGTAATATGGCGAGTAAGTAAAGTGAACCTTTGACATTCTTCTTATAGTGTTTCATTTTTACCATGTTCTTAATGTTCATAATTCACTATATATAATTATCTAGTTAAAAGTATCAACATATCTAACATGCTTGCTTGCATTAGTTACACATATATAGAGATATGTCTTATAAAACATCCATCTTTGCTTGGTTGTTTAAATATTCAAGCCATATATTTGTGTATATATATAGAGAATAACATTTAGTATTAACTAGTGAGATTTTGAGATTGATTAATAGAGTACATCATTCTCTTATTCCCATCACTCTTAAGAATGAAAAAAAATCAATCACAATCACCATGCAGCAAGTCCACGCAAACTTAACTAGTACTGAAAACTTTGCAAACATATAACAACATGCAACTGCACCATCAAAACCATACCATAAGACTACCAATCTATAACTCAAGTAGTTCATTATGCAATTGAAATTTAGATTTACAAAAGACATAAACAAACGAGTTTAATTTCTTTGCCACCAAATGTTTGAGTACACTGTTCTTCAAGAAAGGTTCATCTGTGTCACTTCCATGTCATTCAAATGAAGTTTTACCCATCCATTTCTTCAACAATTTTCATGATTCAAAGTTCTTTTGATTCCTCTACTTGTCTTCTACAACTTCAAATCATAAAAACTCAAAGATATTACTTAAATTTTGAGTTAGAACTCCAAAACTCCATGAAGCTCACTTGCAACCACAGTCCCAACCAATGCAAATTAAACATCAAAATTCTCCCAGACTACTAGACCAAATTACATGAGATCACCGCCATTAGAAATCTAAGAACCAAATCTAATTTCTAGTGAAAATTTCATTAAATAACCTGGGAAGCACAGACACGCAAAACCGCCGACATACCGGTGTCGTGCCGGTGTCCGACACGGATACGCCATCAACACTGTGGGGCACTGTATCTGACACCCTCTCATACGATTGGACACCTCTCGACATCCCTGGACACGGTCAAACTAGATTTTTGGTGGCGAAGCTTTGTCTAACCTTAGGTTGTAGAGGTTCGGGTAGAGATTTTCGCCGGCATGAGGCTTGTAAGAGGATGAAATTGAGGTGATGAGAGGTGGAGTGGTGGAGAGAAAAGGGGTGCTACGAATGATGACAGAGGCGGCAGCTACGGGGGTTCGAGGGAGGGGCTTTATGAGGCTCTACGCATGGAGGTGAAGAGCGTTGGAGAGGTGGAGAAGAGGCGCTGCGCGCGGAGGTGACAAGGGTTGGAGAGGTTGAGTAGAGACGCTGCGCGCGGAGATGACGAGGGCTGGAGAAGTGGAGGATAGGCTTTGCGCACGGGTAGGTGACAAGGGTTGGAAAGGAGAGGCGCGGCGGCTGACAAGGTTCCAAGCCTTTTAAGATCTAGGGTTTCTCCACAAACATCAATCCTGACCGTTGATTTATTATTATTTTTTTAAAATATTTTGTTCGGATTCTTTTGCAATTTACTCTTTATAAATATTTATTATAAGATATTATAAACTAAAATATCAAATTTAAATAACAAATTTAATATTATTATAAATATATTTTATATTATATTTTATTAAGATTTATTTTTAAGTTGAATATGAAGTTTTTTTTTATATAAGTGTACTTAATTACTATTGTTGAAGACTTTTTCTTTAGCATAATTGCAAGAGACTGAAGGGTTATTATAAAAGTTATTTATATTTAAATGATAAATATAATTATTTATATTTATAATTAATATTTTACATTAAATATATATTTTTTTATTGTGGTGTCTTGTCGTACCCGTGTTCTTAATTTTTAGAAATTACCGTGTCGCCGTGTCCGTCTCGTGTCGTGTCATGTCCCCGTATCCGTATCCGTATCCGTATCATGTCTGTCCCTGTATCCGTGCTCCATGCTTCATAGTAAATAACTAACCCTAAAATCCAAATGACGCCACCGACGAGCGAATGGAAGTAGAAGAGCTCTCCCCAGTCCCCAGTGATAGCAAATCCAAATCCGCGCGCCTTGAGGCGTTGCAGCAAAAGAAACCCTCGGCATCACCGACAATCACTCTCGCGCTCTCAAACCCTAAACCAAGCAGAGAAGTGAGAACCGAGCGTATCTTCTTTGGACTTTTAACGGATTCGGGTTTTTTTTTTTGTTGCGGTTTTAGATCCAAACCTGGGTGTTTAGCTGATCCAATAAGGGTGGTTTGCTCTTCATTCTATAAATATTTTTTAAATTATTTTTTTGTTAAATTCATATATATATATATATAAATTATATTTTATTTTTTGGAATAGAGCTTTGAGAAATACCCTTATTAAAATGGAATTTATGAAACGATATCTATCCATTATAACCTTTTTAATTTTTTAAAAATTAAATTTTATATAGAGTCTCAACCAAAAAATACAATAAAATACAAATAAAATAAATTATATAATTGAAATTTGGAAAGGATGCATATGGAAATATGTGGTGATTTTTTTTAATTTTCAAGTATTTCTGGACTTGGTTATAATTCATGCATAACACTTTCTTTTTAACCTTTTTAAAAGTAGCATGGAACTCAAGATCACATTGGACAAAATAATTAATAATAAGAAATAATTAATGATATAAAAATTGATAATAAGTTCAACCCAATTGATTCAAATTTTGTGACACAATTTGCGACGGCAACAAATCGTTGCAAATAATGTGTCGTAATTTGTGTCGCAAACCAATTGCATGTTAGGTGCCAACATTTGAGACAAAGTTTGTGACGCCAATAGATCGTTGCAAATAATGTGTCGCAATCTGTGTCGCAAACCATTACATGGTAGGTGCAAAAACTTTTGCGACAAAATTAGCGACATTCTTGGATGGTCATTTTTTTGCAACGCAATTTGGTTAAATCTGCAATATTTTTGTTTTTTTGTCACAAATGGTTGCAATTTGTGTCGCAAATCTGCGACACATTTATGTGTCGCAAATATATGTGTCGCAAATAGCATTTTTTCTTGTAGTGGCAGTTATATGCATCCCTTGCATTTCGCGGCTACTTATAAATTATATGGAAATTCAACCTCATCTAATTAACAAACTTTGTCTACATTTGGCAGTGGTTTTTCAATACCACCACGAATTGCTTCACGATTTATAAACTGGCACCAACATGTTTACGTGACAGTTTAAACCACCATGAAATGAATTAAAAATAGTCACGAAAGCATGTTTTCTTGTAGTGGAATTATGAGTCAAGCTGACAACATGGAAATCAAAGGTATGCAATCACGTATTAGACAAGTTTTTGAGGCCATGGAGAATTTCACTAGATGTACACTAAAGGCTTATGAAAAACTAAATGGCAGTGCACAAGGCAAAAAGATGGCTACAAATAATGCAAAACATTCAAAATCATATATAGACTTATTAGGGTAAAGTTGAGTGAAGCTCAATGACAAGCAGGAAAGTATATCTTTTGTGTTTGGAGGCACCAAGGGCTACGCTCAATGTTTGGTACGGTCAAAATTACTCCGCAAAGGTGGAGTTTTAGTGTTGTTGCGATTTTCATGGCATGTATAGTCAAAGTTTGCAAGGAGCAATGCTTGTGTAGAAGATGAAAGCGGTGACAATGTAAAAGTTCCATGATCGTGTTCGATATTATTGGTGATGAGCGCATTTCATATAACCATTTTATATACCTCTTTCATATATTTAGCTTGTCTTTTAGCGTTTATTTATTGTGTTTCAGTGCTACTTTGGGTATTTGTGCATAAATGTGCAGATGAACAAGTCTTAGAGTAAAAGAACAAGATTTGGTGATAATTTGGCGTGAAAAAAGCACAAAGGGACACTTTAAGGAGAAGCATGGTTGTGCTTCACCCCGTGCAGATCTCAGGAAATCCTCATCAAGAAAAGCACGAGTACCGTAGCATAGTACTTGGACGGACCTCTAATAAGGTGTGTGTGTAAATTTATATGTGTAAATATGCAAGTATGTGAGCAATATTACAATTGGTCCGTGAATACCGCAAGTGTACAGGTCATCAAGTAATACCTCTTGGGTAAGCACAAGAGTCATATTTCCCTAGGAATGATAAGAGGCTCATATTACTTTTTTTTCACTTAATCAATAGCCTAACGTTTATGTTCTTTCTTCAATCTACTTCTACAATTATTACACAATACAATTGGAGAATCGTTAAGCACACTTAGAAGGAGTTGAGAGGTTGTATGACAAGTATTTTGATTATTACTTATGGTAGGCGTTGAGTGTGACAATTGTATTCTAAAATTTGAAACGAGAATCCGAAAGCCTACTAGTCACAATATCTTAGCAACTAGGTCTAAATTACTAGAAACTTAAGACGGAATCTCTTCCTACCCCAGCCTCCTATGTTTGCCTTAAGTAAGAGAACTCCTCTAGAATGGACAAATCAAACCCTGAGCCTAAGGGACAATCGATCCCTAATCTAGAAACCTAGCTATGCCTAATTTCTTAGCGCATGCATAGATCTATCATGGCATGTGTGTTCTCGATGTAGGCACATATCTTCCTTATCCACATGAACAAAAATATCAATTAAGAACATGCAATGAATCACATAAACTAGATATATTTATTGAATTAAACAATCAAGATTCATAAATAATAATTGTGGGACCTAGATATACAATTTTCCTCAAATTAGGTTTTTATGGATAATAAAATTAAGCATTAAAGCAAGAGAGAGGCACAAGAATAAAAGAATAAGTATGCATTCAAAGAATTTCTAAACTAACTCCCTCCAATAGGTCTCCGAAGATTGATGGTGAGAGAATCCCAAGATTGACAAGATGACACCGAACGCCTTTTCTAGCCCTACTCTAACAATGATTGTTGAATTACCCTTGAGAAACTCGCAGGAATCTACTGGAATATGGCAGAAACTCGTCTCCAGCCGCTCAGATCTCCAGAACTCCGGTCGCCTTACCTTATTCAGATAAAGAATCTCCCTGAATTTAAAGAAAACTTGGATATTTATAGGATAGAGTCGGCTACAACCTCACCACAGGTGTTGTTATGCCCGTGGTAAGTTATTACTTGGGCTCCAAGTCGTGTCTTGGCACGATTCTCTAGGAGTTGCGCGGTGAGATCACGGTCATGGTGTGTTTTCACAATGTTTTTGTAAGGCCGTTGTGGCTTTTGCGTTGCTTCTAGTAGTTTTACGCTGCCACGGCTTGGTAACGACAGTGGTGGGTATAGACAATGGCTATGATGGGATGTTACCACAACCATTATGAGCCGTGATAAAGCTCTTATTCAACCAGTTAGCCTATTTTGCTTTAAAATGCCCAAGAATTTGCTTATTTTTTCTTAAAATAGAAATAAAGGCCGTGGCGAACAAAAGAATGATATTTCACACTAATTAAGTGCTAAACATGTCAAACTCCATGCTAAATGCAGTGTAAATGATATGAAAAATTTGAGCTGTATAGCTCTTATCATTACCGTAGTAAGCGCTGAAAAAATTATGATTCACATGCCCCTAGCACAGTCATGCTCCTTGAAAGCATGGCCTGAAGCACGCTCATACTGCAGGCTATACATATTACAGTTTTTGGATTTTCTATGCCTAAACATGTCGAAACATCTCTTCATCTTTTTCTTCATAACTCTCTCATTTCTCATCCGCTTTCCCTCATTCTTTCACCATTTTTCTTCATTTTTCTTCCTCTACACGACTCTCCTACTTCCAAGGACTTAATTTGCATGATTTATTGGGATTTGTGCCATTATCTTCATCGATTCCCCAAGGTACCTCTCTCTAAACTCTAGTTTTGATCAAGAATGTTTCCTCTCCCTTTCTCCTATTTTTTTCAAGTTGAATGGATGCCAATGTTGTGGGAGATTGGTTGTTTGTTGTTTTTGTGGGTTTTTGGAGCAATTTGGAAGCTTTTTAAAAATTTTTATACACCATGTACAAGGGAATCTCTTGCCAATTTTTTTTGGGGGAGTTACTGTAACATTTCTTGAATTCTTTCACACCCCATCATGAGAACTCTTGATTTTCTTGTATTTGGCCTGAATCTTGTATCATCTTTGTAAGCTCTTAGAAACACTTGCAATAAGAGAGAATTGGACATCATGATATTGAATGATCAAGGACTTGCTTGGATTATGTTTTGCTCCATTGTTTTTGTTTTGTTAGTTGTTTGTTGTGTTTGTGTTTGTTCTTGTTTTTGTATCTTCGTTTTTAGGTGTGTGAATGGATGCCTTGAGTTGACTACCTTGTAGGGTGGATTTAGAGCATCTAAAGCACCCTTTTCCTCCATTATCTACTGGAATTGTTGGTGGTCACCCCGATCTCATGGACTTCAAGACTTATGCTTTGAGACTCGGGGAAGTTCACGAAACCCTTCTACTATGTTTTTATTGTCTATATTGTTGCATTCTATTGATTAGGCACATTGAGGGCAATGTGCATCTTTAAGTGGGGGAATGGATTTTCGTGAACCTTGAAAATTTTTGAAATTGCATGCTTAAACATCCTATGATAGCTATGATTTCATTGTTAAGGACTTCCTAGCTTGGTAGAATGATAGTTGTGAGTTGTACTTTATCTGAGCTTGAATGTAGTTCTATCTCATCTCTAGTACATTTTTATATATGTTCACGAGCACTTCCACCTTGTACACTCCAACCAACCCATCATTATGATTTTGGCATTAGTTTGTTAAATTCTATCTTCAATACTCTTTTAAGAGCTTTTAAGTTCCTTCATTGTTTTCTTTAGACTAAAGTGAACTATTGTAGTAGGTTTTATACCAGGGGACATGAGATATAGTATATACTTGTGAAAAAAAAATGAGTCTATGATAGTATTCCTCTGCTAGTGTAGCACGAATGCATCTATGTAGAATGTATTCGAGTACGTTGGATGGCTCTTGTGCCTAATCAACATGTGCATCTTTTAGAAAGATTATAAAAATTTTTGGTGCAGTCTACGTTAGTCGGACTCAGAAAAAAAAATGTGTATGTTTCTATATATGTGTGAAAGAAATAAAGTATCCCTCTTGATCCCTTGGAGCTTGTTGCATAGTCACTTAAGAGCTAAAGTTTTATCTAGGAACTAAAGGACTTTCAACTGAGTATTGATGGGTGTCTTTAACACTTTAATGCCATTTTCATTATGCGTGGGGTGAATGATCATCCTAGGGGTAATCCAGGGTGTGGAGGTCAAGGTAGGGAGTTAGCACACACTCACAGGAGCACTCTAGATGAAACAGAGCTAGTATTACTTGACTATTCATTGAACATCTCACTATTTGATTTTTGTCCATTCGTGCTTGTGGAGTCCTTTACATTTGAGCTTGAGGTCATACATTTAGCCATTTATCTTCTTGCCCCTGTTTTTCATGTTTGTTTGCTTGGGGACAAGCAAACGCTTAGGTGTGGGGATGTTTGATAAACGCCTAAATGTATGTATTTTATATGTATTTATTGTGTATAAATTGTGTATTTTATTGATAAATTGATACCCTTTTATGGTTTAATTGTTTAATTTCGTGTTTTAGGCACAAAGGAAGTCTAGGTGAGCTCAACGATGCAATTTGAGAAGAAATCGACACCGGAAACGGCGTTTTAAGGCCGCCGTGGGGGGGAGGGGGTACTGTAGCAGCCTGATGCACGAAGAACTTGAAGAAATTCGAAGTCTAAAAATCCTTACTGGCAACCTCACGGCCGTGAAGTCAACCATGAGCAATTCAGAGAGTTGCAGTACTGTAGCAGTTGTATTGTAGCGAGTTCACTGTAGTAGTACTATAGCAACTTAATGATTTTTTCGGCCCGTTTTCTGAGTAACCTCGCAGCCAGTATTATGACCGTGAGTCGAAGAGGACTTTTGGCCACCATTCTCCACCTTCATCATCTAGGGCTTCAAGACTACGGGAAAAAGCAGATCTAGGAAAAATTCTGAGGGGAGAAGAAAAGTCCTATCAGGGAGAAGATCTACGAGCTTGCCGGCGCAGATCCGACAAATTCTCATCACCACCTTCTAGTCTTCAACTTAGGGGAGTTTATTATGAGCTTTTTCTTGTATTTCTTGTTTTTTATGTTTTCTCCTTTGTTGATGATGAACTAGTGATAAGTGCTTGTGTATTATTAATACGAAGTATTCTTTTCTTACGATGGACATTATTTTTCTCAGATTTTATTGCTAATACATGTGTATTTGTGTTCTTTTGTGCATGTAGGGTTGTGGAGACAAGTTTGAAAGAAAGAAGCAAAGTAGATTGCGAATGCACTTTGTTGATGAAATCTTGAAGCGAACACACGTGAAGACACAAATTGTGCTCGAAGACATGTGAGAGTGTGCCAACCTCCATTGCGCTCAAGTGAATATGCAAATTGGAGGGGCGCAAAGGCAGTCACACTCATGTGTTCTGACTTGTGCAAAGCTAGCAAGATTGTCGTCAAATGTGTTTTTATTTGAAGATGCAATGCATTCTATAGCATGGACGTGTGCCCGTTTATGTTGCCTCGATGAAAAGTGTAAATTCGGGAGTATTTTGGCGGAGTACTGTAGCAGGTCACTGTAGTAGTTACTGTTCATAGGCCGCTGAAAAACAAATTTCTGCAGATTCACACGGGTGTGTGGAAATTCCACACGCCCGTGTGGATACCCGATTCCAGCCCTATTTAAGTCTCGATTTTAGCCCTATTTAGGGGGCCATCTTTCCATCTCTTGGCCTATCTTTTCTCACCTTTAGAGGCGCCCGCAGCTAGGGTTCGGAGAGGCTTTGGCTAGGCTTTTGGAGAGGTTTACAGAAGAAAGTTATTGGGGGAGCTTTCATCCGCACTGATCCAGCGAGGTGTGCCCTAGGCTTGACGAGGGGACCTTTGGAGAAGGGGGTTTTATTCATGGATTGCATATTTCTGCTTTTGATTTCATTATTGATTGTATTTTGCTCCATGGAGAGCTAAACCCCTAGTGGGTACTTGGGCTTGTAAACTCTAGGATGAGATTGTTTCTTTGACCTCTTATTATGCTTTCATTAATTGATGTAATTGAGTTCCAATCTTGAATGCTTGTTGAGTTGATTTTCTCTTAGAGTGACACTAGGGTTGAGAATCAATTTTGGTAATCCTTGTGGATGAGTGACACACCATGAGGGTTAGACATTGCTAGATTTTAGAGGGTTGAGAGGGTGAGTCGAGAGGTGGCGCAATGTCCCCTTTCCCCTCCGGTGTGATTTATCGTACCTCCACGTTCCAAGAATTCTTTGCGGTCACAATAGAGTGAAGTGCTAAGAGATAAACTCCGCTGGGGCTTAGTTGCGCAAGCAACAGAGTGAAGCGTTGAAGTAATCCTTAGTATTTGGGGCTTAATTGTGACTAGGGGTCTTTCGCCTGGACCAAAGGGTTAGATCTATTTTAGGGAATAGGGTTTATCATTTGGAATCCCTAGAGCCTAAAGCAACCTAGCACAGTGTGAGGTGTCGAGACTAAGAGATTTCTCCACCGGGGCATAGTGTAGGGTTAGTCACGGTTGACCTTAAGTTTTGGGACAGTGTGTTTAAGGATCTCCACGACTTATTAGACATTAGTTAGGAATCATAATGATTGGTCTTGCACTTGAAACAATAGTCTTAGGGTGAGCAATGCCCTGGTGCCCCATTTATTGTCGATTGCCTCTCCTATCTTTTATTTGCGCTTCTTTCTTCTTTTCTTAATTCTATTTGCATTTATTCTTATTCACATCACTATTAATTCATTTTCATTCTAGTTAAATAGAAATCTTTGTGTTTCTAATCACTTTTTGCTGTGGATTTGACTACCCACTCACCGGGGTATTATTACTTCGATAAACCCATGCACTTGCTAACACACGCAAAAGGGCGTTGTTAATTAGACTCCGAAGGTCACCGGGCATCAGGTGAACCTTGGGATGATCTTGCTTGTATAGATGCTTTGATTTACATTTATGGCATTTGTGTGGTTTGTGATCATTGCTTGGTGCTCTTTGATGTGTTGTTTTGCATGAGAACTCTGTGATTCAACTTCTAGGTTGTACTTAGTGCGTGACCATCGCTCTTGTACTAGACACACCAAGTTTAGAAGGGATTCATGTATGCATATGCCGTGACCATCGGGTATTTCATACCCCTCCAACCATTAGGGCTGAACCTAGGTTGAGTTTTGGCCCTAATTAGAGATTTCCATGTGTGTAATGCAATCATAGGAGGATTTGGGCGGAAACGATTCCGACCTAATACTTGTATGGGATTAGGGGTTATCGCCATGACCATTGGGGCAATCTACTTTAGGATGTCTCTTGGTCCAACCATCATTACCTTTGCAATTTTAGCATCCATCTAGCTTTAGTAGTCCCGAGGGGATCCTAGCCCGGGGACCTCACACTTTCATTGCTACTTGCTTCCTTGACATTCTTATGTGGTGAGCCTTAGTCCATGTGTTTATAGTTTTCTCTTTGTTATTTTTCTTATCTTGTTTTAATCCTATATTTGGTAGATTAGATAGTGCCATCTAGAGGAAGTAATAGCAGCTCTTGGGACCCCAGGGAATATGACCCCTGTGTCATACAGACGGTATTACTTGATGACCCGTGCGCTTGTGGACTCATCAACTATACTAGTCCCTATGGATTCGACTACCAGACCCATTCGGGTACACAAGGGGCGTATCAATTGGAACTATGACTACAAGAAAATAATAGTTTACCCATGAATGTGTTCCCTCAAAAATTACATAGGAAATACCCACAAAATAGAGATGAAATAGTAAAATCAAGATATATTAGATTTACCAAGGGAACAAACATGAATTTATCCATGGGCTTACCTAGGGATGTATAAATCTTAGGTAATCCATAGGTAAATAACGGGGGTGGTTCCCGCCTTAAAAATACCTACGGATTACCTAGAGAAAATTTATGTGGGTAAAAGTTCTGTGGGTAATCCATGGGTAAACAAGGTGCATATAATGTACCCACGGATTACCCAGGGAAAGTTGTTTGTGGGTATGGCTACTGTGGGTAATAAGTTGGGTAATTTGAATGTTGAATTTGACTCTATGAAGTCATCCACGAATTACCTAGACATATTATACGTGTGTAACATGTCCGTCGGGTATTCTTGGGTATTTCATGGGTGATATTATCCCTGAGTAATTTTTGTACAAAATTTAGAGATATAAATTTTATTAATTATTGTCCAAATATTATGATTCTAGTAGAGGAGTAATTATTTAAGAATAATTCATGCAATTGAAGAAAATATTAATTATGCAAAAGAAGAAAAACAATAGGTTTTCATCTATTAGTTTACTCATTGGACACCTACTTTAAAAAAAAATTAATTTATCATTTTATAATCATGTCATGGATTTGCTCCAAATATATAACTGAAATAATTTTTTTATGTACAACATTAAATAACAAAAGGCTATAAATGATAATGGTGTAGGCTAACTAAATCATAAAATAAAACTTTGGCTTGATTAATTGTTTTCTTGCAATAAATCCGGGAAGAAAAATTTACTATTTACATAGGAACCCACTTAATTAGTTCTTAGGTGCCGTTTGATTCGCGGTAATGTAGAAAGATTACCATTTGTTACGTGGTAATCTGAAAATATTACCACGTTTGGCATTGCACCAATGGTAATCTAGATGGTAATATCACATTATAAACATGAGAACATTACCAAGAAAGTTGGTAATAATATTACCACCAAATTTGGTATTTATCTTGGATTACCATGGTAATCTCATAACTTTTTATATTTTACCAAATTGATTACCATGAACTAAACACGGTAATGAACTATTCCTGGGAATAAGAGTTTCCAACCAAACATGGTTATATCAAATTACCACGATATTCCCAACCATATAACATTCCTACCCATATTACCATGGTAATCTCGTTACGTGGTAATATGTCATTACCACGAACCAAACGGCCCCTTAGTATATAAATTAAAACTTTGACTTCATTAAATTGCATCATTTTTTTTTTGGTTGGGTTTGTTGGGCCCTAGACGGTTGAGATCATGTGTTTAGTACAAGGGTAGGAACAGCTGAGATGTGTATGTCACTTCGCTCACTTTACACAATCTCCAGAAAACTTTAGCATCCATCTCTCATTCATCTCTAACTCTCGATCAATCTCCATCTCGAACTCTCGACTGGAAAACCTTCCACTCCTCCCCATCCAGAAATTGTAGCTGCGTTGTTGAATCTGAGGCCTTCAGAACACCAGAACCTCTTCGCATGGAATCCTAACATTGGCCACTTGAAGAATGAGATTGTATTGCTTTATCTCTCCTCCCTCTCCATGCAATCTTCATTTTCATCTCTATCTTTCATGTTTTTTTGTTGGTTTTTGTTGTTAATTTGATGAATAATCTAATGAAAATTCGTAGGAAGTTGGGGGTCGGCTTCGGCCTTACTCGTAGATCACTGTAGTTTGTCCCTATTGTGAGGATCAGATTGATCAGAAGTGCAAGTATGTACATTCCATCTTTTCCTTAATTTTTTAAATTTTTGTTACGTTTTTGGTGCTCTGTTTGATGCGTTTGATGTGTTTGATGGATTTGGGTGATTGTTATTTGGCAGTGGTTGGCCAATGTAGCGGTTGTTGTAATTTATGTATCTATTTTAAATTCAGTTAATCTGATGCTCATAAGCTAATATTTTAGATTTGTTCGCATGTTTTGTCTTTTTTTGATAATTTGTTTGTGTTTTTCTCTTGAGTGATCGATCTGATTGCTAGAGATGACCTTATCAAACTACTGATTTGAGGAATTCTGAAAAATTTGTTCTTTGATGTTTATAATACTTATTATCATTAGGAGGAATTTGAAGAGCATGCTAAGGAAAGCCAAAACTCTGCCCGAGAATACCACTAATGAGAACAAGCTAGATCATTTATGGACTGTATGAACAAGCCGCTGTTGGACTTGTGCATACCAATTTGTATTCATCTTCACTTCTTTTGTCATTAATGCTTTTTGTCCATTATGTTGTTAATTCTATTCTATACATCATTCATGTTGTTTAATTTGTTATTTGTATTTCTCATGACTTTTAAATCTTTTAACTAGCTGATGTACACATGAGATCATGTTGTATTCTCCATTGGGAATGGCTTAATGCCTATACTGTACATCATGTGTTATAAAGACTTGGTAAGATATTTACTGCCAATGATGGAAATTTTTTCATAAAGTAAAGAGTTTGAATGAGTTATTGGTAGTAAATTTGTCTTAATTTAGTGCAGTTAATATATGCATATATTAACTCTATTGATCAGAGCAATTGTTTCAATCACAGATCGGAACCAGAAAGAGTTGACAACTCTACTAATCAATCTAATGCATTACTTTTGGTTGGCATCGACTTCACACAGGATCACTAACAACTAAAAGAAAAGGCTCATGTAAGGGTCAATGTTCATGTTAAATGTCAGAAGTAGTAGGGAAATATGATGATTTTTAAAATTTGCATGTGATGATATATGTTATTGAGCTTGCGACTGAGTGTTTCAATCCACGAAGTATTGCTCTAGGGAAGCTCATTTAGTTTTGAATTATGTTACAGGGTTCTCAAGGAAAGAAGATAAAACTCCCTTCTCTTCAAGATCGCCCCTATATTGAGCTCCATTTCTAGCCCCCACTTCTCTTGTACCTCCACTACTCGCTCTCTAGCACCAAAGTTCAGTCCAGCCCTAGAAATGTGAAGGAGAAGACCACGGCAGCCGCCCCTAAAAAGAAGATGAAAGAGTCCCCCAAAAGAATGCCCTAGGTCTGACTTAAAACTCATATTCCTGGCACGACACGCCCTGGACACGAAGGTGTCAATACCCCTAAAAATCGCTTGAAATTGGATTTGAATTAAAATGCGAATTCCAGGCACGACACACCCGGCCTGACACGATCGTGCTAGGAGCACACAAACCGTGTCAATTCTCCAGATTTGTGCTATAGTGATTTGCTACAGTAACTCAACTAAAAGTACTTTGCTACAGTAATCCAACTATAATGATTTTTTCTACAGTGCTCATCTACCAAAATTGCCTGGAATAATCAGGGGGATGCGCACGGTCGTGTCGAGACCATGTCAGGCCTGAGAGCACTATAATTTCTCATCTTTACGCACTGTAACCGTGTCGAATCCTATTCTTTTGCACAGGAAGCTATTCTCCTGCAAAAATAGACAATAATACCCATAGTAGCACCGAATCACAATAAATAAATGCTTAAAGACAAGATAAATACATGAAAAGGGTATGGAAACATATAAATGAAATGCACTCATCACACAACCAGCATTTTCAAGTTTCATGTAGACATACATCTCCCTATTGGAGCCAATAAGCATTGCCATAGATAGGACATCTACATAATTTTTTAATCTCTTGCAACCCTTTTTCCTGCCCATTTACATCTATCCACCAAAGACTGCATCCTTTAACATCTAACATAAATTCTTTGGCAATGGATATAAGTTCTAGTTTGGGCATTAGATCAGCACAACAATAATCTATATACCCTGCAATGCCTTCAACTTCACCCACAATATAATACCCAAGTTTTAAACCATAAAATGTGATACCCATCATCAAATCAATTTTTCTAAAGGAATAAAATTTTGTGAAAGGCTACCACCTTAAGAGCGATAGCTAGGCTTCGCCCCTCATAAGAGACTACCCTCTCGAGAACAATAGCTGGGCTTCGCCCCTCTCATCCCAATCCAAGATAACAAGAATCTTTCTTAGCAATAACTTGCACTAAAACATAAATTATGATATTTCACATAAATATGAATAAACACTAGATACAAGAATAAAATCAATAAACCTCATAACATACCCATTTTCAATCAAAGGCAAAACCAAGAGAAAAGAGAAAAGTGGAAAGAAAAAGGCAAAACCAGGCTAGGGTTCCCAAAAATACTCTCAGATTGAGGTTGAAAAGGTCAAAGCACGGGCGAGCTTCACAAAAATTACGGGAGTGCTTTCCCCATGTTAAAGCTACAATAACAAGCTACAGTACTATTGCTACATTACCTCTACTACAATAGAAAAAGCAAGGGCATGGTGCCCAGAGCACGGTCATGCTTTTTGGTAGTGCACTTTACAAATTTGAAGAATTTTCTGTGTGTTACAGTTCACAGCACTGTAGCAGCAATGACTATTCACTACTACCGTTCACATATATGACAATGCCAATTTTGCTCTAGCACACTCTAAACTACTCGGTAAGCCCTACAGAGGCAAATACAAGAACACTCAAGAAATTTTAGAGGTAACACAAAGAAATAGATTGAAATACCACATCAAGAGTTTGATTGGAGCATGCTCAAGTGATCAAGTGACGATGCCAGGCAACCACCAGGGCAATGGTGACATCTCAACTTGGGATCCTATGACCTCACTTAGGATCACAAGAAACCTTGGCCGGTCAAGTTTCAATGAGTTTCTGCTGCTGGATCAATAGTTTAATCATAGCACACTTAAGTTATTGAGTAATTGAGTGATGATGCAGGCTGGTCGCTTAGGGGAGAGGCATCCCTGTGGGGACACCCATAGCCTTACTTTCCATCATAAGAAATCTCTGTGGTCAAGTGTCACTGAGTTTGTGTGTTGAATCAAGTATTTGATCAGGGAGCACTCTGGCAATCAAGTCATGAAGCATAACATTGTCTAGGTCTATAACTCCTATGGTTTCACTTAGCATGATAAGAAAACCTCATGGTTCAGGTTTTGTTGGTTTTATGTGACTATTCAATAAGTTTGATAGAATTATTTGCGTGACCAAGTGACCTGGTGATGGTGCAGTGCTGGCCATATGGGTGACGGTGATATCATGACCTAGGACCCCGTTGCCTAATCAAATCAAGAGTTTAATCTCTATCGGTTAATGTGATCAAGTGAACAAGATGTGATGCCATGCGAGCTATCTAGGTGACCATCACATCCAATCCCCAACCCTCCTCCCTTACTTGGCATAATAAGAGGAACCCCATGGATCAAGTTTCTCAAAGTTTCGTTCGACCGGATAAAAGTTTGATAAGACCGTGATCGGTGATCAGGTAATCGAGTGGTGGTAATATGTAGCTATCCTAACATTGGTAGTGGCCCGTCTCAAGGCCATCCTGTCCCTGCCTAACTTGGTATCACAAAAAACCCCTGTGTGCCAAGCTTCATGGATTTGTGTTACCATATAAGAAGTTTGATCAAAGCGAGCTCAGGTGATCAAGTGATGGAGTAGTGGTATCCTGACCTCACTTTACATTACAAAATCCCAATGGTTCCAAGTTCACTGAGTATGGGTTGTAGGATCAAGTGTTTGCCAGAAACATACTTCAGTGATTAAGTGATGGAGCGGCGACACTTGGAGATAGTCAGGGTGATGACAGCATCCCTACCTAGGACATTCATAGTCATACTTAGCATCACATGAAATCACCGTGAGTCAGGTTTCATTGAGTTAGCTTGGCTTGGTCAAGAGATTAAATAGAGCTTGTTCATGTGATGAAATGATTGAGCATCGACACCATTTAGGTGACATAGTGTCCACCCTGGAACTTCTACGGCTTCACTTGGCATGATAAGGAACCCTTATGGGTTAAGTTTGTTAAGTTTGTGTGGCCATCTAAATGGTTTGATGGAATAGCTTGGGTTATTAAGTGATCAAGTGGTGGCATAGGTATAGCCTTCTATGTGATAAGAGGCATTCTAATCTAGGATCCCTATGCCTCATTTAGCATCATAAGACACCCCCAAGGAACAAGTTTGACTGTGTTTTTGTGTCTTGATCAGGAGTTCGATCTTAGCCTGTTTGTGTGATCAAGTGAACAAATTATGGTTCCAAGGAAGCTATTTGAGCAATCACAGTATCCCACCCATAACCCCCACCCGGTCCTTACATGGCATACAAGAAAACTATGTGGGTTAAGTTTCACTAAGTTTTCTCAGCTTGATCAAAAGTTTGATAGGAGCGCATTCAATGATCAAGTGATTGAGCAGCAGTGTTGGGCAGCTGCCAAGGCAATATCAACATCTAATATTAGGATAAGGAGTAGTCCTTTTCCCCCTTGGCATCACAAGAAACTCAAATGTCAAGTTTCACTGATTTTGTGCTATCAGATAAGAAGTTTAATAGTACATGCTTGGATGATCAAGTGATTGAGCAAAGGCTTTGGTGGGTTGCCCAAGCGATGGTGGTATCCCGACTTGAGACATCCACAACCTTACATGGAATCACAAAATATCCTAGGGTTAGGTTTCACTAAGTTTAGGTGATCAAGTGATCGAATTGCAGGGCTATTCTGGTGATGGCAACGTCCTTACCTAGAACCTTGCAGCCTTACTTGGCATGGCAAGAAGCCCTCATTGATCAAGTTTTGGTGAGTTTACATTGAAGGATAAATTGTTAATTGAAGTGCCCTGATGATCAAAGGATTAGAGCAGATGTGTAGGGCAAGCCACTAGCGATGACAACGTCCCAACTAGAGGTCCCACTGCCTTACTTGGCATCTCTAAATTTGCATGGACAGATCAAGAATCCTATTGGAGCATGTTCATGTGATTAAGTGATTATGCCATGGCATTGGCCAACCACTCAAATGACGGAGGTTTCTGAACTCAAGTCCCCTATCACCTTACTTGGCATCCTTGAGTTTGCATGACCAGATCAAGAATTCTTTTGGAGTAAGCACATGTGATCAAGTAATTGTGTGACCGAACTGCATGACTACTCTGATGAAGACAGTGTCCCATTCTTGGACTCCCACTTTCTCAATTGGCATCACAAGAAATCCCAAAGGTTTAGATTTAGCTAAGTTTACCTGGCCATATAAAACATTTGGGTGGTAGTACTACCTAGTGAGCTAATGACCTGACCTGGGATCCCTACTGCTTCACTTAAGATGAGAAGAAAGCCTCATGGTTAAAGTTTTGTTGAGTTTGTGTGGCTAGATAAACAATGTAATAGAAGCACTCTGGTGATCAAGTGATCGAGCTAGAGTGCAGGGCTGGCCGTTTGGGCAATGGCTGTGTCCTAACCTAGAACCCCCTCTGTCTTATTTGGCATCATAAGACACCCATGCGTGTCAAGTTTCACCAAGTTTTGCATAGCCGGATTAAGAGTTTGATCTTGTGGTGTTTTGTGATCAATTAATCAAGAGACGGGGCTAGGTTGGTTGCTTCGATAATTACATCATCTCGTCCCCGGACCTTTGCATGCTCACTTAGCATCACAAGAAACCCAATAGGTCAAGTTTTACCAAGTTTGGATAGGAAGCATGCCTCTTTCTTTTCCTCTCATGAGGTGTGGTAAGGCACTAACCTGTTGTGCCAGTAGCGAACTCTGCCGAGGGAAGAGAGATTTGAATTCTGCTTTCATGCCAGATCAAAGGATTAGAACTCACTCGATGATCAAGTGATCAAGTAGTGGTGCTTGGCCAGCCCTTGTAAGTGACAGTGAGGTCCCAGCGCAAGAGACCAGTTGGCTAAATTAGCATAAAAAGAAACTCTTATGGATTAAATTTCACCAAGTTTGTATGGCTATATCAAGAGTTTGATTGGAGTGAGCTCAAGTGATAAAGTGATCAAGTGATGGTACCAAGCTGCCACCCGGGCGATAGTGACATGTTGGCTTGGGACCCATGTGACCCTTGTGACCCTACTTGGCTTTACAAGGGGTCATATTTCATCAAGTTTGTGGTACCGGATCAAGTGTTTGATAGATGACTTCTTAGGTGATCAAGTGATCAAGCAACTATCAACCACTTAGGCGACGATGGCATCCCAACCTAAGACATCCAATGCCTTACTTGGCATCACTGGAATCTTATTAGTATAAGTTTCACTGTGTTTTCATGGCCTGATCAAGAGTTTGATTGAAGCACACATGGGTGATCAATTAATGAGTCATGGTATTGTTCCGATATGGTGGTGTCCTCGCCCAGGACCTGTGTGGGTATATTTATCATAACAATAAAATCAAGTGGATGAAGTTTCGCCAATTTGCATGATTGGATTAAGAATTTGATTGGAGCATGTTCATGTGATCAAGTAATTGAGCAGCAATGCAGGGTCCAACCTGTCTCAATGACATTAGCAACCCTACTAAGACTTCCTGGCCTCACATGGTATCACAAAGAACCCTTGTGAGTCAAGTTTTGTTAATTTTACGCTGCCAAATTAGGAGTTTAATGAGATGTCGATCGGGTGTAAGTGATCCAGTGGTGACACCACGAAAACTACCTAGGTGATGACACCATCCTAGCCCTGGATCTTGTGTCCTCACTTGGCATCACAAGAAACCTTGTGGGTTAAGTTTCACCGAATTTGTGGGGTTGGATCAAAAGTTTGATAGGAGCATGCTTAGTGATTAAGTGATCGAGCATGCAATGCTAGGCAAGCTACTTGGGAGATGACATCATCCTAGCCCGGGATACCCATTACCTAACTTTGCATCACAAGAAACCCTCATGGTTCACGTATCATTGAGTTTGTACGGCCAGATTTAGAGTCTAATTAGAGTGTGCTTAGGTGATTAAGTGATTGAATGACAACACCAAGTAAACTACACAGCTAATGGCAACTTCTTAACTCGGGACACCAGAGGCCTTACTTGGCATTAGAAGAAACCCTTATGGATCAATTTTCATCAAGTTTCTGAGCCGATATAAAGAGTTTGAATACAGCACATATGAGTGATCATGTGATCAAGTAGTGGCTGGTGGCTATGCTAATGACATGACATCCCAGTCCAGGACCCCTGCAATCTCATTTGAGCCACAGGAAAACCATGTTGGTCAAGTTTTGCAGCATTCTTTAGGATTTATGTCATATTCATCAGAGGAATGTTAGGGTTTAGGATTTCAGGACCCCCATGGCCACACTATGAGTTGTTCAACATTAGTAATGTAGCTTGAGGCCTTAAATTATCCAAATTTCCCCCTACCACTACATCAATGGTTTGGTGTGTGAAAGAAGGGCTACTATCATAAAATGATTGAACAAGCAACCAACCTCCTAACCCATGATGCAAACATTGGTTCAACAAATCCTTAATTCATACTATACGGTATGCATAATCTTTGAGTCTGATAGTCTAAATGAAGTGAACTTATACCTTAGCTTGGTCGTCTTTGAATGCGGGAAGTACTTGGTTGTGAACTATTCCATTGTTTGGCCCTATATAGCAATACAACTGCTGGAAAACTTTCTAACCACTGCAAGGCTTGACTTTTCTATGAGAATGAAAACAATTGCAATCTGATTGCATTATCTGGTACTCCATTCAATTGTTAGAGTGTGATTGAAGAATTTGGAAAAGTTCAGCTTTGGTTATGTGTAATGTTATCCTGGTGGTTGTCTGGTCTGGGTTTGTAAATAAGTCTCAGTTATGTTTTGTAGTTCAGGTGTTGCTATTGAGGAAGTGGAGGTAAATGCAGTTTAAAGTTCTCAGCAGCTGCTGTAGAAGCATCTCTATAGAAAATCAATGGCTCATATTGCATCATCAAGCTTATGTGTTTAGTTCAAGGCAGCAAGACTGAATGGTAACTTAGTGGATTGATTTCATTAGCTTTGGACAGGTGGCCTATGACTAATCTTAGTAGGTAATGTAAAAGGGGAAAGTTAGTGGATGGATAATGTGTGGTTGCTTCTGTTTTTCTGCAGGTTCTCGTTCTTAGAGAGTGCTTTGGCTCTGTTTTCTATGCTTGCTGTAAATTTAAAGGGTTTTAGTGTTTGATTTCTTTTGCAATGTTGCTCTTTTGTGCTTAAGGCTTCTAACAGTGGTATCAGAGCTGCGGTTCGTGGTTGTTTGGTGGTGAATTTCTTGATGTTTTTGGGCTTGTTGTATGGCAGTGTTCCAGTGAATGTTGTTGATTTTGTCATGGTATGGAAGGTGAAAATTACAGTTTGAAGGTGTAATAACTTGAAAGGGTTTTTTTGTTTTGTTGGTTGTTGTTGGTGGATTGGTTTTGTGAGTTCATTAAGAGGTTTTTGCTAGTTGGATTTGGTGTGCAGTGGTTGTGAAGGTGAAGTTAATTCTGTAAAAGAGATGGCTTCCTCCTCTACACCAGAAATTTCTCATGCTTTATTTCCAATTTTCAAAGGAGAAAGATATGAACACTGGAGCTTTAGGATGAAGACTTTTTTCAGGCCTAAGAGGCTGTGGAAAATTGTTGAAGAGGGTTTTAGTGAAGAGAAGAAGCCAACTGAGAAAGAGATGGAAGATGATGCAAAAGCTTTTTTCTTGCTACAACAAGTAGTGGATGAGTCAATTCTTCATAGATTGGTGAGGTTTGAGATAGCTAAAGAAGCTTGGGATCATCTCAAGAATGAGAATCAAGGTTCTTCCAGAATGGTTTCAGTGAGGCAACAAACCTTGAGGCAAAATTTTGATTTATTGCAGATGAAGGAGCAGGAAACAATGCATCAGTATATTACTAGAATTTTAGCAGTTGTGAACCAAATTAGAGGTATGGGTAGTGAATTGAAAGATGCTGACATTGTATTAAAGGTAATGAGAAGCCTATCTTCTAGATTTGTCCATGTTGTCACCTCAATTGAAGAAGCAAGGGATATGTCTAAAGTAACTCTAGATGAATTGAGTGGATCTTTGCAAGCTCATGAAGCTAGATTCAATCAAGTTTTTGAGAAGCATGAAGACAAGGCTTTTGTGATGCATGGAGAGTCAAGAGGGGTCAGAATTGTACACACAGAGAGAGAGGCAGGACCTTTAGAGGAAGAGGTAGAGGTGATGGCAGTTATAGAGGAAGTGGTTATGGTGATCAGAGACAGGTTGGTCAGAGACAATAGTTTGTTAATGAGAGTCCTACTTGGCAAACGGGTAGAATTGGTTCAAGACCATTTGGAAGGTTTACAAGAGGCCAAAGACAATTTAGTGGGCAGAGATTTAATAGAGGAGGCTTGCAGAATATACAGTGTTACAATTGTAAGAAATTTGGTCATACTAAGTCACATTGTCGGGCCGGAAAAAATTTTGAAAAAGGTTCAAGTTCCAATTCTCAGGGTGAAGTGAATTCTAGTGCATATAGTAGTCTTTTCATTGTACATGAAGGAAAAGAGTTTGCAGATTCTTTTGTTTGGTTGTTGGATAGTGGGAGTTCAAGCCACATGACAGGTAGAAAAGACTTGTTTTATACTTTGGATGAATCAGTACGACATACAGTGAAGTTAGGAGATAATAAAAAAGTTGAAGTTCAAGGAAAAGGTTCAGTGGTGGTCAGGATGTTAGAAGGAGATCAGAAATTAATTCATAATGTCAATTTTGTTCCTCAATTGGCTCATAATTTATTAAGTATTGGGCAATTAACAGCAAGTGGTTATGATGTGGTGTTTCACAAAGATGGGTGCAGAATTGTGAATGCTAAAACTGGTTACCAATTGTTGAGGCTTCAAAGGAATGGCAACAATTTGTATCCGATGGAGTTTTCAGGTACTGAGCAGGTTAATGTGGCTGTAAAAGGAGAAGAAATGTCTTTGGTGTGGCACAAAAGGTATGGGCATTTAAACTTTCAAGGATTATAGTTTTTAAATCAACATGATTTAATAGTGGGGCTGCCAAATGTGAAATCAGTAAATTGTTGTGAAGACTGTGTGTATGGTAAGCAAGGAAGACAACCTTTTTCATCAGGCAAATCATGGAGAGCACAACAAAGGTTGTATTTAGTTCATGCAGATGTGTGTGGACCAATGCAAAGTGAATCACATGGTGGCAATAAGTATTTCTTGTTATTTGTGGATGATTATACTCGAAATGAGTTGGGTGTATCTTCTCAAGTATAAGCATGAAGTCTTCTCTTGTTTTCAAAAGTTTCTAGTCTTTGTTGAGAGGCAGACAGGACGACATTTGAGAATTCTCAGAACAGAAAGAGGGGAAGAATTTACATCAAGAGAATTTGACTTGTACTATTCACATCATGGTATTAAGCATGAACTTACTTCCCCCTATACTCCTCAACAAAATGGAGTTGCTGAGAGGAAAAACAGAACACTTGTTGAAGGAGCCCGGAGCATGCTGAATTCAAGTAAGTTATCTAATAGTTTTTGGACAGAAGCACTTGTTACTGCTGTCTATCTCTCTAATATTTCTCCAACACATGTTGTTGTAAATAAGACCCCTTTTGAAGCCTGGTTTGGTTATAAACCAAAAGTAACTCATCTAAAGGTGTTTGGTTGTGTTGCATATACACATATGCCTACTCCAAATTTGCAGAAACTGGATAGGAGAGCTCTCAAAGGAGTTTTTGTTGGGTACTGTACTAATGCCAAGGCCTACAGAATTTATGTGCCAGAATCTAAGAAAATTGTGATTAGCTGGGATGTGACATCTTCTGAAAATGAATTGTGGCAATGGGATGAAACAAGCTCTACAGTAACAGGCAAGTCAATTCTTCAAGACATGAAAGTAGTGACTGAATCCACAGGAAGTTCTGTAACTGGACATTCGGAGAGTTCAAATTCAGAAGCAAGTAGCAGCAGTAATAGTTTGCTTAGAAGACAACCTGAGTTTGTGAGTGATTCAAGTATTGATACTTCACCTATACAAAAGGTGAGAATGTTAAAGGAGATTTATGAGGGTTGTTCTTTTGCCTTAACAGTCCTTGATCTAGGAACCTATGATGAAGCTGTCAGCTCAATTGAATAGAGGCAGGCAATGTCCGAGGAGATTAAAACTATAGAAAAAAAATAAAACATGGACTTTGTGTGAGTTACCTGCTGAAAGGAAAGCCATTGGAGTAAAGTGGGTTTATAGAACCAAATATAAACCAAATGGTGAAATTCAGAAGTATAAAGCCAGGTTAGTTGCTAAAGGGTATGCACAAGAATTTGGAGTTGATTACGATGAAATCTTTGCTCCAGTCGCAAGGATGGAAACAATTAGATTATTGTTGGCATTGGCAGCTCACAAAAAATGGTTGGTATATCAACTAGATGTGAAGTCAGCTTTCCTCAATGGAGAGTTAAGTGAGGGAGTTTTTATAGAGCAACCAAGAGGGTATGAAGTTCTAGGGAAAAGAACATTTGGTGTATCGACTGCATAAGGCTTTGTATGGCTTGAAACAGGCACCTAAAGCCTGGTATGGGAAACTTGACACTTATTTCTGTGAACAAGGATTTCAAAGGAGTGAAAATGAGCACACCTTGTACAAGAAATTAATAGCTGAAGATAATATTCTGATTGTTTGCATATATGTAGATGATTTAATTTATATGGGATCTTCAGAGATGATGATGGCAGAATTTAAACAGAACATGATGCAAATGTTTGACATGAGTGATTTGGGTCTAATGTCCTATTTCCTGGGATTAGAAGTAAAGCAAACTCAGCAGGATATTCAAATCTGTCAGAAAAAGTATGTGGAAGATTTGTTAAAGGCCTATAATATGCAAAATTGTAAACTTGTGATGAATTCTATCAATTCAGATTATAAATTGATTAGTAATAATCAAGAATTGATGACAGATCTTACTGGTTATAGGAAGTTGATAGGGAAATTGATGTATGTGACACATACCCGACCTGATATTTCTTTTCCTGTGAGTTTTCTTAGCCGATTAATGCACAAACCAACGAAGATGGCCATTGGAGCAGCTAAGCATTTACTCAGATATTTAGCTGGAACTCTACATTATGGAATTGTATTCAAGAGAAGGACTGATGGTAAACTTTTGTGTTATTCTGATAGTGATTGGGGTGGTAGTTTTGAAGATAGAAAAAGTACTTCTGGAGTTGTTTTTGTATTTGGCACAGGTGCAGTGTCTTGGATGTCAAAAAAAAGGAAGTTGTGGCTCTATCATCTACTGAAGCTGAGTATGTAGCTTTGTGTTCTGCTTACTGTTTAGGAATATGGATTAAAAAGCTGCTGAATGATTGTGGAGTAAATCAAATGGAGCCAAATTCAATTTATTGTGATAACAAATCTTGTACTGCCATAGCAAGGAATCCCGTAATGCACGGCAGGACGAAGCATATTGATATAAAATATCACTATATACGGGAACTGGTTACGAAGAATGAAATTCAGCTTGAATTTTGTAGATCTGAGGAGCAAGTGGCAGATGTTTTAACTAAAAGCTTAAATGCAAAGAAGCATATTCAATTCAGAGATGCTCTTGGAGTATGTGATCTTCAATCAAGGGGAAGCTGTTAGAGTGTGATTGAAGTAGTTTGGAAAAGTTCAGCTTTGGTTGTGTGTGATGTTATCTTGGCGGTTGTCTGGTCTGGGTTTGTAAATAAGTCTCAGTTGTGTTTTGTAGTTCAGGTGTTGCTATTGAGGAAGTGGAGGTAAATGCAGTTTAAAGTTCTCAGCAGCTGCTGTAGAATCATCTCTATAGAAAATCAATGGCTCAGATTATATCATCAAGCTTATGTGTTTAGTTCAAGGCAGCAAGACTGAATGGTAGCTTAGTGGATTGATTTCATTAGCTTTGGGCAGGTGGCCTATGACTAAGATTAGTAGGTAATGTAAAAGGGGAAAGTTAGTGGATGGATAATGTGTGGTTGCTTCTGTTTTTCTGCAGGTTCTCGTTCTTAGAGAGAGTGCTTTTGCTTTGTTTTCTATGCTTGCTATAAATTTAAAGGGTTTTAGTGTTTGATTTCTTTTGCAATGTTGTTCTTTTGTGCTTGAGGCTTCCAACATCAATTTCACTATGTCAAAAATCTACAAGAAACATGAAACGCATGTAGTTGGACTCTAATCCTCCAACCCATCAAACTATATAGTGTTCTAGACGATTTGAATCAAATTTGACCTGAGTACAAAGTTATTAGCCGCCATTGTTGGGTTAATAATACACAATCCTGTCTTGGAAAATGCAAGCTTCGCAAAATCTGATGTGGTTCATGTGTCCTCGTCTACTATGGTTGTTGGATGTTCAAATATATCTGATCCTGGATTCATTTTTCTTCTTCCACAGACAACTTCTTTCTCCGTAATCTATTCAAGGTTCTCTCAATCTTAGGATCCACTTGCAAAAGCTCTAAAAGGTTTGCTTATTTTATGCACCACTTCAAACTGACAAAAGAAACAAAAGTAAATCAAATCTAAAAAAAAAAGAGAATTAAAAAAGTAAATTGTAAAAATAAAAAAAATGGATAGACTAATAAGATACTAAATTTCCTAATATCACATTACCCAGCAATGGTGCCAAAAACTTGATCTATGCAAACTTGGCAAGTGCATGGATTATTCAAGTAATAAATATAGTGTGCGAAAACTTGCAAGATGTCAATCCAATGAGTGATGAAACTACTAGTATTCTTCTTTCTCCTATTATCTAGCCACTCAAATGGAATGGCTATGAGAAAACTAAAAGAATTAAAACCGTAACTAAGTAGCAAGACTTCAAACCTGAAATAATATAGATGTCAGGTTGGGCTATAGAAACTTTTCAATTTTTCAATGCTTCTCTCAAAGTTTTACAACTAACCTAATACTAAGTAAGGATGAAATCTCTTTCTATCCCAATAAATGTTGTGAAGAACTGAGCATGAAACTTGCACAAGTATATGCTAGAGTTGAACACATCCCTAAGCATGTCCAAAAAACCAAGAGCAAAAGTGTGCTAAACTAAGCATGGGTGTGTATCGGTTAAGCACACGCTAAGCACGAGCGTGCTCTATCACGATTGCTGCAAAATAAAGTCTAGAAGTTAAGTTTTTGAAGGGAACCTTTTGGAGAGACTTATATGGTTGTTGAGGTTTCCATTAGGATTGAAAAAAGACAAGCAAAATGTGATCCAAGATAGTGATATGGGTGCAATAACAAGAGATTGAAGATAAGATCTACCACCAATCATTTAGGGTTTTATCCATTCGTGTGAGGAGAAGCATTATTAAGGAAGTTTTTATTTCTATGTTTTTACTCATGTTTGATTTTTTGGATGGTAATGTGATCCTCTTTACCATGTGGAGCTAAATATTTCTTTGGTTATCTTAGATTGGTTAATCTTGAGATGATGTTGTAATTGAATTTCTTTCTTTTTCATATTTGTCATTTGAAGTGCTTCATGCGAATCTTCTATGTGATCTTTGATGCAATGTATTTGTTCTATCAAGAGATTTATACATGTTTGATTTGTGATGAGTGTACAATGTTCAATTATTTTATAACATTTTTACACTCATTAGGCATGTATTAGAAGTATATTTTGGAATTCGACATTAAACATAGTGTGTTTTGCATTCTCTGGTTTTGGGCATCACTTAAAGATGAAAGAGAGCCAAAAGAAATGTTTTAGACCCAAAACAAAGAAGATGGCACTCTCTCGTCATTAACCAAATAAGGACAAAGCAATTCAGAGAAGCTTACGGTACAACATTTATGGTAGTAAGATGGACCATAACACAAGATAGAAGACCTTACAAATGTGACTTATGGCCATAAGTGACCCCCGTAAGGCTCACAACCCATTATTCCCAGGTCCCTATGACCATGTCCTTATGCCCATAAGTGGTATAGTATATATAGATATGATGAGGATTTTTAGGGCATCTTTGACTCTATTCTTGAAGGCGAGACTAGGGAAGAAGAGAGGCAGATCTCCAGGGATTTAAGGAGGATTTTTGTAAGGAGATTTGATTCCATCATTGAGGTGAGGAATATCATAACCGTCAAGCTTACCTTGGTGGCATTCACGGAAGGTCCTTTGGTATTCTCCGGCGATCAACTTCCGGCACGATGAAGAAGAGTGTTTTTAATGCTTTGTTTTAGTCTCTTCATGTCTTGTAATTTGAATGCTTGTCCTCCATTAATAGAGGGCTAATTTTGTAAATGTTTGGGCATAGCTAAACTCTAGGGTTTTATCTATTGACATTGGTTGTTGATCCTTATGATTTTACTCGTTTCTTAATTGTAATCCATGACATTTGAATCTAATTGCATGTTTGTATTGCTTGATTTCTGTTGTGGTGAAAGCCCTAGTTTTCATATTTGATGTGCTTTGTGACAAGTAGAAATAACCACCTAGCATAGACATGCTGTAATTAGAAGGGATTATGAGTAAGCCTATCAATAGGGTACTTTGGAGAATTATTCTCTCTTAATCCTCCCAATTGTTTGACAAGTTATTTCCTCGCTCTTTATAATCACGTGGAATAGATTAAGGATAAATTGCATCTCTTCTATATTCGGGTTAAGGGTAATCTCTATTTCACCCTTGCATGAGGGATTTAGTATAATTAAGAAAATCTCTCAGTGCAAATAGGATTGTATGTTTAGATAACCTTTGTCATGCACTTAACAAAACCCTAGAGGGATGCTATGCCCGGACATCCCCTCTTCTTTTGATTTCTCTACTTTGTCCTGCGCTTGTTTTCTAATTCTTTTGCACAATATCACAACTCTTATTAGGCTAACGTTTTGGGATTAGGGTTAGTAATAGTAGTCTCAATCTTCCTTATGGATTGATACCCTTCTTTCACACACACTTTACTACTTGATTGGCGCATACGCTTGAATCCCTATCAAGTTTTCGACGTCATTGTTGGGGAATATTTGAGATATTAGGAACACTTCATGTATGAAGTCACTTTAACAATTTATTCTTCTTTTACTTTCTGATAAGTGCTTGTGTGATATGAATGCGAAGCATTCTTTCCTTATGTTGAGCATTACTTTTCTCAGAATTTTACACTAATATGTGTGTTTTTATGTTACTTTCATGCAGGTAGGGTTGTGAGGCCGATTATGAAGGAAAGAAGCCAATGTGGATCACAATGCACTGATTTTGGAGGAAATCTTGCCAAGGTTCAAACGCGAAGACATAGGTCGGGTGTGAGATGCTAGAGTGTGTGCCAACCTCCTCGTATTTGAGTTAGCACAACCATTTGGAGGGGCACAAGAGGCGGTCACACTCAAGCATTCGACTTATGCACATAGAACAAGATCTCCACCAACTTGTCCGTCATTAAAGAAGCAAAAGCGATCCACGGCGTGAACGTGTGCCCGTTTGCGTCACCTCGATGAAAGTATGGACTCGGGAAGTATTTGAGGCCATGTACTATAGCAGATTACTATAGCAAAAATCTTGTAGCGACATTGTTTACTGACCGGTAGAAAAATCACAATTCCAGAGAATCCACACGGGCGTGTGGAAATTACCCACGCCTGTGTGGAAATTCCACAGGGGCGTGTGAAAAATCTACGAGACCGTGTGGATGCCAGATTCCAGCCCTATTTAAAGCCGATTTCATCCCCGATTTCAGCATTCTTTTCTCAATCTTTTCCCCAACTTGAGAGAGGGTTTAGGCTAAGGTTTTGAGAGGTATTGACTAAGGTTTTGGAGAGGTTCTACGGCTCCGACATCGTCATTACTAAGGAAGAAGGTTGGTAGGGGAGCTTCCGACGAGGCGTATCCTATACCAAACAAGGGAATCCTTGGACAACAAGTAGAGGACTTTCCACAAGACCATCGACACAACTATCGAGGGGGTTTCTTTATGGATTCATTGCTTTTACATTCTATTTCTTTGATTGTACTTAGCTCCATGGAGAGCTAAACACCTAGTGGGTACTTGGGTATTTGTAAACCCTAGGATGTATTTGTTTCATTGAATCTCTTTATTATGCTTTCAATAAATTGATGTTTATTGTGAGTTCCAACCTTGAATGCTTGATTGTATGAACATTTCCCCTAGAGTGACACTAGGGTTTAGAGTTCTTGTTGGTAACCTTGTGAGTGAGTGACACACCGCGAGCATTAGACAAAGCTAGGTTGGAGAGGGTTGAGAGGGTGAGTCGAGAGGTACAAGAGCGTCCCCTTTCTCCTTTGACGTGATAGATTCTACCTCCGTTCCTTGAGTTCTTTGCGGCCATGATAGAGTGAATGGTCTAAGGGATGACCCTCCGCTGGGGCTTAGTTGCGCGTGCAACGGAGTGAAGCGTTGAGATGATCTTAGTATCTAAGGCTTAATCATTGTTAGGGACCTTCCACCTGGACCAAAGGGTTAGGTCTATAATTAGGAAGAGATTTATCACTTGGAATCCCTAGAGCTCATTGCAACTCTATTCGAGTGTGAGGTTGAGAGGTTATCTAATCTCTCCTCCGGGACATGTATAGAGTTAGGCATAGTTGACCTTAGATTTGGGACTATGTACTCAAGGATTTCCACGACTCACCATTGCATTGATTAGGAAGCATAATAGTGGGTTCTTGCACTTGAACGATTGTCCTAGGCGGAGCATTATCCGAGTACCACATCTTTATAGATTGCCTTACTTCCTCTTTTATTCGTACTCTCTTACTTGTTGTTTTTACTTTCGAGAATTGAATCATTGTCACACTTATCACTATTGATCCTTCACATAGCTAAGAAGCGGATTAAATGTTTTTAATCCCTACTCCCTATGGATTCGATACCCGCTCATCCGGGATTATTACTTCGACAAACCCGTGCACTTGCGGGATATACGCAAGGGGATCTTGTCAAGTTTTTGGCGCCGTTGCCAGGGATTAGGCGTTTAGAGATACTTTGCACTTTGTTTTCTTAGCTATTTCACTATACATTCTATTCTATATCTTCTTATTCTATTATTGTTCTGATTTCTTTTTCTTTCTTTTTTGGGTGCAGCTCCAGGTTATGACCCGAGGGAATCCCTCAATATTGATTGAAGGAGACCCTGAGCTTGAACATACACTTAGAAGAAAAGGGAAAGAACCTATCCAAGAACAGTCTAACTCAGTTGATTTGGAAGTGGAAGAATCTGAAAAATATGGCGAGCAAACGTAATGAGCAACGAGTGAACATTATCGATTATGCCGGACCTTACGTGTTGGGGACACGATCTGAATATTGTGCGTCTCCCGATTACGAGTCGAACTTGAGCTGAAGCCGGCATTCATCCATATGTTGCAGCAATCCGCACAATTCAATGGTTTTGGCCGATGAAGATCCAAAGCAGATCATATAGAGAGCTTTCTTGAGGTGTGTGATATGCTGAAGATAAATGGGGTGACGGATGATGCAATCAAGTTGCGAGCCTTCCCATTTTCCCTAAAGGGAAGAGCGAAGCAGTGGCTACACTCATTACCTAGAGCGTCAATTACCACAAGGGAGGAGATGGTAGAAGCCTTTCTAGCCCGTTATTTCCCTCCCGGAAAATCAGCAAAGCTTACGAAAGAGATCTCATCCTTTGTTCAGTTGGAATTGGAGTCTCTACTGGAGACATGGGAAAGGTTCAAGGAGCTCCTGAGAAAGTGCCCGCAACACGGATTCCCGGAGTAGATGATCGTTCAGACTTTTTATAATGGTTTGAATCTGAGTACAAGGCAACTCTTGGATGCGACAGCAGGAGGTACCTTAGGTAGCAAGACCCCCGATGAGGCCCGACAGTTAATTGAAGAAATAAGGTTAAACAGCTACCAATGGAATGCTCGGGAGAAGAAGAAGGTGGCCGATCTCCATGAAATAGATGCGGTAACTTCATTGGCAGCTCAAGTGGAGAATTTGAGTAAGAAGTTAGATCTTCTAACTTCAAATAGAGTGGCGGCGCTGACTAATTGCACCAGGTGTGGTGGAGGACATGCTCCCTCCGGTTGCCCGATCTCTATCGGTGATGTTTCTTCGGTGGAGAACATTGATTTTGTAGGTAATGGCATGAGACCTCAAGGAAACCCATATAGCAATACGTACAATCCGGGTTGGAAGAATTATCCCAATTTCTCATGGAGTAAATCAAGGTCCACAAAAGGCCATGGGGCCACCGGGTTTCCAACAACAACAACAAGCCCCTCAAGTGAAAAACAGAGTCTCAGGTTTGGAAACCCGAATGAATGACTTAGAGAAGCACTTGACTAGATTTGTGCAATCTGCGAATACAAGGTTTGAATCAGTTGAGATTACACTTCGCAACCACACCGCCTCATTGCATAACCTTGAAAATTCAGGTGGGGCAAATTGCGAAGTCTCTCTCTGAAAGGCCACATGGAAGCTTGCCGAGCAATACAGAGACCAACCCTAGAGAGCATGTGAAGGTGATCACTTTGAGAAGTGGTCGTGAGGTTGAAGGTGGGCTCCCGAGTGAGAAGCCAAAAGAACACGCCCGAGGTTATAGAGGTAGAAGAGGGAACAAGCAAAGAGAAAGAGGTGGCACCCCCGCCTTTCAAGCCAAGAATCCCTTATCCCTCTAGATTGAAAAATGACCAAGATAATGAACAGTACAAGAAGTTCCTGAGCTTGTTCAAGCAACCCCACATCAATATTCCTTTTGTTGAGGCATTAGTCCAAATGCTTAAGTATGAGAAGTTCTGGAAAGACTTGTTGACTAACAAGAGGAAGTTGGAGGAAAGTGCTTCAGTAATTTTAGATGCTTCATGCTCGGTGGTATTGCAAAAGAACATGCCGAACAAGAAGAAAGATCCGGGAAGCTTCATCATTCTGTGTAATATTGGCAATCTAGGTGAGGAAATGGCATTGGCGGACTCAGGGGACAGTATCAATGTTATGCCATACACCTTCTTTCAAAAGCTAGGCTTGGGTGAGCCTAGGCCTACTCGGATGACTTTGCAACTAGCGGACCGAACAGTGCGACATCCGAGAGGCATTATTGAAGACGTGCTTGTCAAGGTGGACAAGTACATTTTTCGGGTTGACTTTGTAGTGCTAGACGTCGATGAGTATGCGGATGTACCCTTGATACTTCGGAGGCCATTCTTGCAGACTTCCAAGGCATTGATTGACATGGACGGCGGAGAGCTAACTTTGAGGGTTGGAAATGACAAGCTCATATACCGCCTTGCTTAAGCTATGCGGCATTCTCTTGATTTTGATGATACTTTATATTTTCTAGACGCTACTGATGACATTGTTGATGAATACATGCAAGAAATGTTCAACCCGGACCCATATGAAGGTTTGTTCGACTAAGAGGAGGATTATGAAGAAGTAATGATGCTTGGTTCGACAGAAGAAGTACCATTTACTCCGGGGATCTTGAAGGAGGTACTCCGGAAAATGAAGAGGGCTAGGAGACGCCACCGGAAATGCTCCAAGGCTGTTGGAGATGTACGTGAGAGGAAGAAGTTTGATGAACCATTGCTAGGTGGCCCCAAGCCCGATAACACACCCTCTACCCTCAAGAGACTTTGCACATCATGCTTTCAAGTCATGGGTAAGAGGGCAACCTTCATCTATGAACCCCTGTGAGGTAAGACAAGGTACGTTAAACTTAGTGACGTTAAACAAGCGCTTCTTGGGAGGCAACCCAAGTGTTTACTGTTTTCTTATCTTTTAGTTTAGTTGTTTGCATGAATAATTTGTTAAGTGTTGGTGTCTTGATTTTAGATGCTTTTGTTAAGATTTTCTTGTGAGCTTTGAGTATTCACCGTGTGTTTTTCATGTGGAATTGGCGAAGTGTTGTCGTTTAAGCTTATTTCCATATTTTTCACTGGTAAAACTTGCATACTAGGGCAGGCTCTGAGTGTGTAAACATGTTCAGAAACTTTCTGCAGAGCCTGCAGGTTTTTCTGAGGCATCCAGTGAAAACGCATGGGCGTGTGGAATTTCCGCACGCCCGTGGATTTGTATTGCGAGCTCATCCAGAGAAGGCACAGGGGCGTGCGGCTGCCCCTGTGAACGACCATGCGAATATCGCACGCCCGTGGGTAATTTCCACACGGGCGTGTGATTTCCTGCAGAGTTTGTCACATTCTCCCGAGAGCGCACAGGGGCGTGAACTCGACCCTGTGGGCGACCTTGTGAAAACCGCACGGGCGTGGGTAATTTCCGCACGCCCGTGCGAAACTCTACAGAGGAGTTCTCTCCATCCCGAGAAGACACAGGGGCGTGCGTTTGCCCCTGTGAGTTGGGGCTGTGAATGCCCACGTCCATGCGGAATTTATGCACGGACGTGTGGAACACTTAGCGATTTTTCTCGGATGACCAGAGAAGCCACATAGGCGTGCATCTGCCCCTGTGGGTCGGGCGCATGGGCGTGGGTATTTTCCGCACGCCCGTGTGAGAGCGTTCAGAGACTATGCGAGTTTCTCCCGAGAGCGCACAGGGGCGTGTGCCTGCCCCTGTGGAGCTCTCTTAATGAGGCACACGGCCGTGGGTAATTTTCGCACGCCCGTGTGGTTGCGCAGAATTCCAAGATACGCGAGTCTTCCTATAAAAAATCCTTGAATGCCCTCTTCCTTTTCATCTTCAACCGCCTGAAAACCGTTTCTAATCATATTGCCGACTTCTCATCATCGTTTTGGACGATATTTCTTCGCATATCATGCCGATTTTCAAAGTTTCCACATTTATTTCATCGGTAACCTTTTTATCCTCTTTTCTTCGCCAACTCTTGTTTTTCACAGATTAAATATTTGTAAGTGAGAATTTTCATTTGTACAATGCATAGTGTTTGTTAGAAAGCATTTTAAAACGCGGTTTTATGTAAATTCTTGAGAATTGTTGTGCACCTGTGTGGGTTTTTCACGACCTGTCGATCCACACGGGCGTTGGGCAATTTCCACAAGCTCGTGTGGAATTCTGCAGTATACTACTTTTAGAGCTTCTTTGATCATTTTCCTCTTTTTGTACTACAGGTATGGTACCTCACGTGAAAAGGAACGAAGTAAAGCGTCTCAGAGTCACCCCACCTGAGCCAATACACATGGAATTCTCAAATCCCGAGCATCAAGCTCGATTTGAGAGACTTCAGCACTTAGTTTTGGTCAGACTTGTTTCGTAGATTTCCAAGCGCTGAGAAATCTTCAGCGGGGTGACGAGCTAGATGATGAGATCGATGATATGTTAGCAGTAGGAAGCTGGAGGAGGTTACTGACGATTCGTGAGCCGGATTACCGCGCATTGACGCTCGAGGTTTTAGCGACTTTTGAGTTGAGGCATGGGAGAATTGACACTATGGATGCTATACAATTTCGAGCATTCGGACATCCATTTTCCATGAGTGTCACTGAGTTTTTGATTTGGATGGGCCTGTACGATGTCGCATATATCAGTACAGAGGAGTATGGGCGTTTACCTGTGGATTTTCCAGCATCAGTGACTCCAGACTATGTGTATAGGGTCCTATGTGGGCATGGGCAGAGTGAACCAGGAATTTCGAAGGCTACCAGCCTATCCCGGTTGAGTTACAGGTATTTGCATGCGGTCCTCAGCAGGTCTTTGTCAGGTCGAGGCGATGACACAGCTACTCTGACCAGGCAGGACTTACTCTTTTTATACTCCATGGCCCGCAATATGCCGATTCACTTGGGGTGCATAGTGGCAAATGTTCTGAGGTACCAGGGTCAATCTGCGAGAGTGGGATTATTATTTGCTGGCCCTTACATTACCAGACTCGTCTTAGGGATGGGTTTGGTAGATGCTTTACATGGTGTTGAGAGGACAGTTGTGCCTACACCTCTTACGTTTGAGATGATCAGGATGATGGGGTTGGTAAGGAGATGTGGGAAAGGGGTCTATATTATTGGTTCAGCTACCCCAGAGACCGCTGGGAGCGGAGGGGATATAGTGGAGGATCCCGGACAGGTTCCTAGATCCCGTGCAGCACAGGGGCCTCAAGCTTATGATCGTATTGAGAGGCTTGAGAGCGATGTGAGAGAGATTCAGACCAATGTAGCGGAGCTCCGTGCAATACAGTCAGCTCAGTATACAGATCTCATGGCCCGTTTCGACTACCTACGAGATCTATTGAGATCCAGATCCTCGGCATCTCCTGCACCCCCAGCTCCTATACCAGCACCGGTGGATCCACCCTATGTTGCCCCACCACCAGTAATAGCAGAGAAGCCGACAGAGCGTGACATCGACACTTGACTTTATTTTTCAGCATTTTCTTTATTTTGCATTTTACTTTAGACTTGTTCACTCAGAAAGAATTCTCCTTCTGAGTTTATTTGCATTTTGAACCTCGAGTTGTATTCATGGTCTATCTTTTATATATGCTCGAGTTATTTTGTTTTTATTGAGCTTCACTGAACCCCCTCGTGTATGCGTGCAGATGGTCTTGTCATCATGGAAATTGAGACTTTGTCATGGGCACGGCCCAAAGTGCTTTGGCACTTGACCGTGTGAGCTTCACAACCCAGTCGGAACATTATCCCCAAGGTCTTAGCTCCATCAAACGCAACATTAGGAGTCAGGGGAGTATTGTTTTTTATTGCTTCTCCCACATATATTCTTCATTGATATACATTATGAGTGAGCTTGCATGTGAACATTGAGGACAATGTACAACTTAAGTGTGGGGGGGAGTTTCATAGTGCACACATCCTTTTTATTGTTCTTAATTGATATACATGCTCACATAGCTAATAGCGGTTCACCTTAGTTGCAATGATTGTATTTTTTTAGTTTAGGAGAATTTTTAACATTGAATATCTTCATGCTCTACTTTTATTTGAACTTCTTAAGAATTTTTGCCCGAATTACACTCAGTGCACTACTCACTCTTTAAACTCTTTTGGAAACTCATGTTCGAAGTTAAAGGGACTAATTATAGTTAGTTCTTGTGTTAAATTCAAAAAAAAAAATGAATGATGAAAAGAAGGAACAAAATAGTTTGCTTGTTTGTTTTGCATTGTGGGTGGAAAGAGCTACCACCTATGTAGTATGAAGCTACTCTCATAAGTCAGATACTAGTTATGCCCTAATGAGAGAAAGAGCTATCTCATAGGATCAGTGAAAGCTACCACTCCGGTAGAAAGAGCTACCACCTCGAAGGTGTGAAAGCCACCTTAGCGGCCGCTTTAGAAAGGGCTACCTTAGAGGATGTGTGAAGCTACTACCATCTTTGAAATTGTTGTCACTTTTGCAGATAAATAAGTCACTTATACTTAGAGCTTTGAGGAGTATAACTTGGGTTGACTTGAGTGAGTTCACACACTTTCACAATTTTGGGTTTGTTGTCCTTTTTTATTCAAGTTTTTAACTAGAGCTTTGATCTTTCATATTTAGTGTTGAAATTTTCCTTACTTGTAGAATGCTCTCTTTGTATACTTTGGTGAACCTAAGGCCAAGCACTTTCAATATTTTCTTCATTGATGCACAGAATGTTTAATTTTTACTTGAGGGCAAGCAAAAGCTTAAGTGTGGGGGAGTTTGATAAGTGCTTGTGTGATATGAATGCGAAGCATTCTTTCCTTATGTTGAGCATTACTTTTCTCAGGTTTTTACACTAATATGTGTGTTTTTATGCTACTTTCGTGCCGGTAGGGTTGTGAGGCCGATTATGAAGGAAAGAAGCCAATGTGGATCACAATGCACTGATTTTGGAGGAAATCTTGCTAAGGTTCAAACACGAAGACATAGGTCGGGTGTGAGATGCTAGAATGTGTGCCAACCTCCTCGTATTTGAGTTAGCACAAAAATTTGGAGGGGCACAAGGGCAGTCACACTCAAGCATTCCGACTTATACACATAGAACAAGATCTCCACCAACTTGTCCGTCATTAAAGAAGCAAACCGATCCACGACGTGAACGTGTGCCCGTTTGCGTCAACTCGATGAAAGTATGGACTCGGGAAGTATTTGAGGCCAGGTACTGTAGCAAGAGTACTGTAGCAGCATTGTTCACACGATTCCAGCCCTATTTAAAGCTGATTCCCGATTCCAGCCCTATTTAAAGCTGATTTTAGCCCCGATTTTAGCATTCTTTTCTCCATCTTTTCAACAACTTGAGAGAGAGTTTCAGCTAGGGTTTTGAGAGGTTCTACGGCTCTGACATCGTCATTCCTAAGGAAGAAGGTTCGTAGGGGAGCTTCTGACGAGGCGTATCATATACCAAACAAGGGAATCCTTGGATGACGAGTAGAGGACTTTCCACAAGACCATCGACACAACTATCGAGGGGGTTTCTTTATGGATTCATTGCTTTTACATTCTATTTCTTTGATTGTACTTAGCTCCATGGAGAGCTAAACACCTAGTGGGTACTTGGGTATTTGTAAACCCTAGGATGTATTTGTTTCATTGAATCTCTTTATTATGCTTTCAATAAATTGATGTTTATTGTGAGTTCCAACCTTGAATGCTTGATTGTATGAATATTTCCCCTAGAGTGACACTAGGGTTTAGAGTTCTTGTTGGTAACCTTGTGAGTGAGTGACACACCACGAGCATTAGACAAAGCTTGGTTGGAGAGGGTGAGTCGAGAGGTACAGGAGCGTCCCCTTTCCCCTCCGACGTGATAGATTCTACCTCCGTTCCTCGAGTTCTTTGGGGCCATGATAGAGTGAATGGTCTAAGGAATGACCCTCCGCTGGGGCTTAGTTGCGCGTGCAACGGAGTGAAGCGTTGAGATGATCTTAGTATCTAAGGCTTAATCATGGTTAGGGACCTTCCGCCTGGACCAAAGGGTTAGGTCTATAATTAGGAAGAGATTTATCACTTGGAATCCCTAGAGCTCATTGCAACTCCATTCGAGTGCGAGGTTGAGAGGTTATCTAATCTCTCCTCCGGGACATGTATAGAGTTAGGCATAGTTGACCATAGATTTGGGACTATGTACTCAAGGATTTCCATGACTCACCAATGCATTGATTAGGAAGCATAATAGAAGGGTTCTTGCACTTGAACGATTATCCTAGGTGGAGCATTATCCAAGTACCCCATCTTTATCGATTGCCTTACCTCCTCTTTTATTGGTACTCTCTTACTTGTTGTTTGTTTTTACTTTCGAGAATTGAATCATTGTCACACTTATCACTATTAATCCTTCACATAGCTAAGAAGCGGATTAAGTGTTTTTAATCCCTACTCCCTGTGGATTCGATACCCGCTCATCCGGGATTATTACTTCGACAAACCCGTGCACTTGCGGGATATACGCAAGGGGATCTTGTCACTTTCCTATTATTTTTCTTTGTTGTGTATATACTAAATTGTTTCATTTTTACCCATTTGTACTCAGATCCCTCATTGTGATTATGATTCACGCATTGGTAGACCAGTTTGCAATTATGAGTGCAAGGATGGATAGTCTTACAAAGCAGAAGTATTGAACATAATCTTCTGACTATCACACACAATAGTATGAGAGGGAATTCTTGAAATTCTCTGGTTGATCAACTATTTCAATTTAAGTCAAAGCGATTTTAGAATGAGATTCAAAGCACCCTAGAGGAAGACCCTAGATCACTTTGTGAGTTCTCTAAGTAAGTATACAAAACAAGAAGGGCAATAAGAAAAGGGGAATATATTTCCACCAATGGCAGAAGTATAGAGTGCAATGTCATTGTCAGTGGAGAAAGAAGAAGAATGCCATAGGGGTGTTGACACACCGCAATCATTAGAATCAAAACAACAAGACATCGGGATAGAGATTAATTCTGAGAATAAGAAATTAAAGACTTTAATTGAGGAACCTCCAAAGTTTGATTTGAAGAAACTACCAGATCATCTGGAGTATGCATTTTTGGTGGAGGGTTCTAAGCTCCAAGTTATTATTTCTTCCCATTTAAAGTGTGATAAAAAAGGAAGGTTGATGGAAGTTCTCAAACAACACAAAAGGGTGATCGCTTGGAAAATCACCGACATTAAGGGGATTAATCCATCTTTTTGTACCCTTAATAATCTTACAACTCATTTGACTGCATTGAGATGTTAATTACTTGGCTTGGTTATGAATCTAAATATAAAGTTAATAGAATAGCAAATGTCTCCTCTAGTGTGAGTTAGGTAGAGTAGCTTGCCAATTAAACTTCTATATATTCTTGGATCAGTTAATTTCAACATCATCTTTAATCTGAAATTTTTCATTTACTGCCATTGGTGTCTCTGCATACTTGCACTGCTTCATATTTAATTTGCTCAAGAGATATTTTACATACTTCCTGATCGGTGAGATCCGCAAGCGCACAGGTTGTCAAGTAATACCCTGTGTGTGACACAGGGGTCATATTCCCTGGGGTACCAAGAGCTGCTATTACTTCCCTCTAGACTGGTACTATCTAGTCTACCAATTATATGATTAAAACAAGATAATAAAAATAACAAAGAGAAAACTATAAACACATGGACTAGGGCTCACCACATAAGCATACTAAGGAAGCAAGAAACAATAAAAGTTCGAGGTCCCTGGGCGAGGATCCCCTCGGGACTACTAAAGCTAGAGGGATGCTAGAATTACAAAGACAGTGGTGGATGGGCCAAGAAACATCCAAAAATAGGTTACCTCGATGGTCACGGTGATAACTCCTAATCCCATACAAGTATTTGGTCAAAATCACTTACCCCCAAATCCTCCTATGATTGCATTAAGTGTCGAGATATCTCTAATTAGGGCCGAAACTCAAACTAGGTCCAGCCCTAATGGTTGGAGGGTATGAAATACCCGATGGTCACGGTGTATACGTACATGAATCCTTTCTAAGCCAAGTGTGTTAAGTACAAGGGCGATGGTCACGCTACCAAGTACAACCTAGAAGTTGAAATACAAAGTTCTCATGCAAATCAACACATCAAAGTTCACAAGTCTTAAACCATAAACCACACAAATACCATAAATGTAAATCAAAACATCCACAAAAGCAAGTTCAACCTAAGGTTCACCGGATGCCCGGCGGCCTTGGAAGTCTAGTTCATCATCAACAAAGGAGCAAGTGTAGAAGACAAGAAATACAAAGCAAAGCTCAAAACAAGCTCCCCTAAGATGAAGACTAGAAGGTGGTGATGAGAACTTGTTGGATCCACACCGGCAAGCTCCTAGATCTTCTCCTTGATAGCACTCCTCTTCTCTCCTTGGATTTGCACCCTAGATCTGTCTTCTCCCACAACCTTAAAACCCTAAATGATGATGGTGGAGAATGGTGGCCAAAAGTCATCTTCCAAGATGCCCTAACCGCCTTTTAAAGAGTGGCTTCGGGGTGGCTTACGGGTGGCTTCACGATCAATATACGGGTCGTGAGGTTGCCCGAAAAATGGGCTGAAAATTTCATTAAGTTGCTATAGTCACTACAGCATATTAGGTCTTCCCCGACGTTTTTGTTGACCTTTAGCGGCGTTTATAAATGCCAGTAAATCACTCCAGGGAGACTTTGGAAAACTACCGAAGAAAACGGCAGGCAAACCAACGTCGCTGAAGTAGTGGCGTTTGTTGTCTAAAAACACCGCTAATGTAGCGCCGTTTGATTGTAAAACGCCGGCAATGTTGAAGCTGATTCTTCGAGAGTAGCCCGGTTTCACTGGCGTTTAACATATAAACGCCACAAACTTTTCGGCGTTTTTCAAGAAAAACGCTGGCAAAAGTACATAGTTGAACACTGATTTTTTTTATTTATTCACGGCATTTTAAGTAATAAAACACAGCCGAAGGGCTGGCATTTTCTGAATAAAATGCGGCAAAAATACGGCGGTCTTTATATTTCTTTGTTGATTATGCCGGAGTTTTAAAATAAAAACTCTGGTATTTGGATAAATCCTGTAATTTTTTTTCCCATATTTTTGCATTTAATTCCTATAATAAATTTGAAATATTATGATCGGTACAATTGCGAAAAAATCTCATAGACACCAAGAACATTCAAAGTTCACATAAAATTTCATAAAAAAGTGGGGAAAAAATCAAGCATTCATCGGTCTTGATCAACGAACCTCCTAAGAGTGCATCAATGTTCTGGAGAAGCTTGATTCTACAAGAATAATTTAGAGTATTAGTATTAAACAACACACAACTTTGTATGTTTAATGTACTATTACTTGAACATGCACACTAGACCCGGCTGTGTTAGCCTTAGGGGTCTGAGATCCGATGCATTGATTCTGCAATAATTAGAATTATATGTTTAAAATATAATTTGGCAACATAATTATTAGGAATGGACCAATAAATAAGTACTAGAAACTTTATAGTAAGTATCACCCAATCATACACACACAAACATATCAAATGAAATAATAACTTATGATTATGGAAGTATCCAAAGTATCTGATTACTAGTTTAGAAGTTTGAAATACCTGCAGTTGAGAAGATGATCCACCTATGGTAGGTAGGGGGATAGTTGCTTCTGGGAATTGCTATTGCAAGAAAGTATAAAGAGCGTTGTAATTAGCACGTTCTCGCCCAAGCTCATCTTCCATCTTCTAGAATTTTTCATTCATTTGTTGGTGAAATTCTATGCACTCAGATGAATGACCACCACATGTTGCAAGACGACGACTACCTGAATGGCCGTAATATGAAGTAGGTGTAGGACCCAAACCAAGCCCTCTTACTCGGCCATGTCGCTCTTTTCCAATCAATTGAGTCAAAATTTCTGTTTCAACCATTCCCTCACCCACATCGATTGATTCATATTCAGATAGTTTTTCATTTGCCTTTTCCTACATTTATGTAAATGACTTTTAGCAAATGTCATTTCTGAAGAAATCAATAGAAGGAAGAATAATGGGCCAAAGACGTAGTACCATAATCTCTTTTGTCTCTTTATTCAAATATGAGCCATCTTTTTTAGTATTGGTTGCTTTGAAAAACTCAAAACGTCCTATTTTCTTTCCACTTCTGAGCTCCTAAATCAAGAAAATATAGATTAGTAATGGTTACCAGCAAAGCATACTCTTTGGAAAAAAAATCATACATAGAAAAATTGAATCTTGAAAGACTTAACAATTTTTTACCATTTCCTTTTCTTTTCTCGCAAAACTTTTTGAACCAGAAGTGTGTGTGTGTACTTTTGCTACTTTCTTGAGGAAACCCCAACCTTTTCTGATTCCTGCATAATAACATGAACATTAAATTACATGTGTAAGATACCATGATTATTACATTTAAAATAAACAATATATTATTCGAGCCTCCCCTTTCCTCGAGTACCAAAAATCAACTAACTCTTCCCATTGCCAGCTAACAGTCCCTTCTGGATGCTTCTCTTTATTTGCTTGCAGCCCATCCTCTCTTTTGAAATATTTTCTCTTCAAATCATGTTTGTTGTCCCTCTATTTCTTTCCCAAAGACTTGAGCACATAGTCTTTTGGGATTTCAAGAACAAAGCGTGTCTATTTGATAACCAAAAATAATTTCAACCAAATATTATGACCTTAATAAGATCGTTTTATAAATAAAGAACACATTATGCATAACACAAATTTAAGCATAAAAGTATACCTCGATGAAGTTTAATAGTTTGTCCTTCAATGTTTTTGGCACTTTATGACAACTCTCGTATTGAAGACTGATCTTCTGGATAGATCGAGCAATCATACCTAGGAATGAAGAGAACAATTGTGCCTCAAGCCCAATTGGTTGTCCAAGCCCGTTTGCACTGACTAACACTTTCTCTCCTGGAGGTAGCACCCATAACTCCTTCAAAGTTGTTCGTCCTCTTCCTTTACAGCGGCATGCATTGTCAAATGCAATAATTCATGTGCCTATTTGTCAAAACAAAATGGTTTAATCCATTACTTAAAAAGTTGTATTTGGAAATAATTTGCACAAAATACATGTTTTTACATTAACCACTCCACTGGTATTTTCAAGTATGTTATCATGGTCTTCATTTTCATCATCTCCATTATGGTTTGAATCGATATCTAATGAATGAGTTGAGGTGCGAGGTTGAGCATCAGGTATTTGAGCAGTTGAAATCTCAACTTCATTAGTTGTAGCAACATTGCGACTGGTATTTGTTTCAGATCGGATTACCTTCATATCCTTCAATTTTGATCTTGGCATCTTGATGTTGTCTACATCACATCATAATGATAGGTATACATCATAATGATGTTGTAATATTGTTGATTGAAATGGTCATGATAGGAGGAGATTACTTTTGATCCTTATATTAGTACCCATTGTGCTATTTTTCTGTCATATGGTTCCATTGCAATCAATTTGTCTTCATACCATTATCCATATTAATACTTTGTTGTTTAACATTCATTGGCCAGCAAGAACTTTATACAAGATTTAGAAATAATCAAAGTTGATCTAGTTGTTTACTTGATATTTTGAGGTGGATAGTGAAGCTATTTTCTATTCAAAGCTCCTACTTCTTTTCAAAATCTTCTACAACATGTTCTTTCAATTTATTTTGTTAGTTGCCTTCTGTTTGGTTTACATTTGATGACTAAAATCAACATCCTCATTGACCCAGGATTTAAATAGTGTTGTGTTTTCTGGGAATCTTAGTTGTCACAAAGATAGAGAGAGACCTGATCTAATGTAAGTGTTCATACTTATGCAAATTGTGCTCCCCAGCATGGTCAAAATGTAAAGAAATATTCTGGGGTTATACATGAATGTATAGATTTTTTTTTGGTGGTAAAAAACCAATTGTGTGAAACTTTCAACTGGAATAGCAGTATTGTGCTCATGTATGGCAACCATGATCAATGGTGCATCAGGCTCAAACAAACTTAAAAGAAAAGAAACAAAAGAGGTATGTAATGGAGCATCAGTTTACAGGCATTTGAATGAATAGGATACAGAAAATGTTAAAGATTAGTAACAATCATTAGTTCATTCATCATTGACAGTAAAATTTCCATTAGGTAATGCCTACTTCCAAATAAGATTCTAAATTAGTTTTACTTCCATAATTTTTTACGCCAAATAAAAAGCCACAAATCAGAGCCCTTGAAAATATTCTAACAAATGGATGATGTGCTAGGTATTATGCCCAATAATACCGTGACTCCCAGCTGTAACAAAGTTAAAAATGATGATCCAATAAGTCAATGAGGTTAGGACAGTGCAAAGAACCAAACAAGTCCCTCAGATCAATCTCCACCATGACAAGTTGTATTGTTTTATCAGAAGAATTTTACATAAAAGCAAGTTTTTTTGGTTGAAGTACATAACTGCAATCTAACTTCACTTCTAGTTGGAAACTATTCTCCACTAAGCAATTCAGTAACATTAAAACAATCATGTTAATATTCATAAAAGCACAACATCAAAAATGTTTCACCAATTATAGATCTAAGAATGCTATTTTGCCTTCCATGGTTCTTTTTGGAGCTCCAAGATTAAAATACCTTCAGTAGAAACAAATGTGTGTCTGCAGCAGTCTTTAGATCCCTCAGTGGTATAATCTGATTTGTTAAGTGAGTATGACAATCTAACACTAACAGGAGAGTCCAAATAAATGATACTAGAAACCTAAGTAATAGAACAGCACCACCTCATCAGCAAGAGAGAAGAATATCTATCACATACCAGGACATATATATGTATAGAAACTCAAATAGTAAGTACCTTAGACCAGCTATAAGAATTGAGATGCAGCTTCGATATTCTTCCTGAGTTGCTCTTTTGTAAAATTAAAAGGTCCTGACATGGCAATAGAAAATAGAAATTTTACCAAATGATTCAGTGTAAAATAATTCAATGAGCATGTTTGCATCAACAGATACATGCCAAAGTGTCTTCCCGATTCCATTTTCATTCAAGCAAGAAAGACGAGGAAAGTCTTAATAAACCAAAAGATAACCAATAAAGAAAATCATAACATAAATATATGTTGCAGCTTTGCCATCAAAGATTGTCTGTCTACCAACTTTATTTTTCCTTGATGAAAATTAATAGTGTTTTTGGCAGGCAAAATTATTTGTTTTCAGGCTCTTATGCATGTATTGCATATATGGTCCATCCATCCAGGACTGCTTATATAGCTCTGTATTATATAGGTGCAAATTCCAATGGTCCATGAGTCACCTACTTGTCTTTCATCAATGCTTAAAGCTTCTTCCCTTTTTAGTTTCCATTTATCATTGTCTTCTTATATAAATATATATACATCCCTGTTTCTAATATGTTGAGAAAAAGGATTCATTTAATTATCAGTACTTTGTTTCTCTTAAAAAAATATATATATATCAATACTTGTACTTGTATGTTTTCTCTCTGCCTCAATTCAATATTTCAGTGCTTGATGAATAGAATTATTTGAACGGATGTCTCTGTTTATGTTTTTCAGTTTCAGAAAAAGGATTCAATAGATTTATATGCACATATATATATATATATATATATATCTACAATTATTGTTCTTATTATATGTATCATAATGCAGTTTGTTTAATTATCTGAATCTTATTGTAAATCTTCTAAATTATATTTAAAACCATTGACTACCAACAATGTAAGTACATAAACCTTGTCTTGTCTAAATATATAATTGCAACTAGAATATAGATAACCATATAAAGAAAAACATGTCCATGAGAAATTATCAGCATGTCAACCTAATTCCCATGTTCAACCATCTAATCTTGCAAAAGCCCAAGATCTTGAAGGGAAAAGAAAAAACCCTATCAGCAAATAGGCAATGTGTTCATCAAATTAAATCTTTGTTTTGTTATGCCTAATGAAAGTGAGATATGCTCAAGTTTCTTCCAAAACAAACATTTTTTATTTGAACATAAATGCGTAACATAAATTTATATCTATATATATATATAGAAAAAAAGTACAAATGTTGATGGTGATTTTGGGCTACGAACCATGTACCAAGGCCTACCGAGTATACAACCCGGTTATAAGGAAGGTAAATGTATCAAGAGATATTGTTTTTGAAGAAGAGAAACATTCGGATTGGAGTTCGGTAGCTAGTATGCAATCCAACAGGGAAGGTGATGTGTTCACTGTTGAGTATTCTACTCACCCTGATGCAAGTACCGGATTTGTTACTACACCCGTCGTGGGCGATACTACAACTACACCTGCTGCTGTGACAACTGCGTTGATCTCAACATCTTCGACAACAGATGGGCCTTGCCGGTATTGATCGATGCAGGAGCTGTATGACTTGACTACTCGGCTTGACCTTGATGATGAGCTCGGGTTATGCTTACTAGGTGCCGAGGAGCCTACAAGTCTGCAGAAGCAAAAGAACATGCATGTTGGAGGCGTGCAATAAAGGATGAACTAGTTGTCATTGAAGAAAACAATACTTGGGAGATGATGGATCTTCCTGACGGGAAATAAACCGATTGGTCTCAATTGGGTTTATAAGATTAAGAAAGACTTTATAGTAAAGCACAAAGCAAGGTTAGTAGCAAAGGGCTACGTGCAGCGCAAAGGAGTGGATTTTGATGAAGTATTTGCACCTATAGCAAGACTTGAGACAGTGAGATTACTCTTAGCCTTGGCTACACAAGAAGCTTGGCAGGTGCACCATATGGACGTAAAGTCAGCCTTCCTCAACGGAGAGCTTGAAGAGGAGGTATACGTCTATCAACCACCCAGTTATGAGAAGAAAAACAATGAAAAGAAGGTGTTCAAACTCAGAAAAGCATTGTATGGTCTTTGTCAAGCCCCCTGAGCGTGGTACTCAAAGTTGGATAGGAGTCTTGCGTCACTTGGTTTGAAAGGAGCCCACTTGAACTTGCAGTCTATAAGAGGTGCACTGGTAAGTCAAGGTTGCTTGTTGGAATTTATGTAGATGATTTAATCATCACCAGCTCTAATCCTGATGTCATCAAAAGTTTCAAGAGGCAGATGATGGAAATGTTTAACATGAGTGACTTAGGGTTACTCTCTTATTACTTGGGATTTGAGGTATGCCAAACCTCACGTGGGATCTCATTATGCTAGTCAAGTTATGCCTCAAAGATACTAGAAATGACTGGAATGGCTGATTGCAACTCATGTAAAACTCCTATGGTGCAAAGACTCAAGTTGCACAAGAAGAGTGAGGATTCAGTACTTGTTGATGCTACCTTCTACCATAGTATTATTAGCAGTCTGAGATACTTGGTGAACATGAGGCCGGACATGGCATACGCCGTCGGCATTATGAGTCGGTTCATGGAGAAGCCGACCTCCCAACACTTGACTGTGGTGAAACAAATAATGAGGTATATACGCGGCACACTTGATCTTGGTTGCTATTATACAAGAACAAAGAAGGGGGCATCAAAGCTGGTTGGGTATAGTGATAGCTACCTCACCGGCGATGTCGATGACCAAAAGAGCACCACTAGAGTCGCCTACTTTATTGGTGGAAACCTGGTTACATGGGTTTCTCAAAAACAAAAGGTGATGGCATTGTCTTTGTGTGAGGCTAAATATGTAGCAGCCATAACCGCAGCTTGTCAAGGCATTTGGCTCAACCGTTTGCTAGCTGATAGGAGAGGACAAGCAGAAGAAGAAGTAGTTCTCAAAGTGGATAACAAATCAGCAATATCACTTTGCAAGAACCTAGTTCATCATGATCGAAGCAAACATATTAACACACATTATCATTTTATTCGGGAGTGCGTCGAGAATGGGAAGATAGTAGTGGACTATGTCACAACTGAAGAGCAGCTTGCTGATATTCTGACGAAGTTGCTCGGTCGAGTGAAATTCCTGGAGATGCGTCACAAAATTGAGTTGTGAGCTGTGAAGTGAAGGAGACAAGATTAAGGAGGAGAGTGTTGAGTTTAATCTTGTTTATTTCCAGTATTACTTGTTAGGAGTGTGTTACTTGTTTCATTGTGTCTAGGACATATCACTGCTTTAAGTGGACGTCATGCATGTGTTTGCATGTAGGTGGTAGTGCTACTAGGAGTCATCGGGCATGTCAAGGTGTGTAGCACAGTTTGCCTGCATGCGTGCCTTGAACGTCGTCTCCCATGTATTTAGTGATAAGGCTGTGAGATTTAAAGAGAGAAAATAAGAAGAAAAAAAAAAAAAAGGTGCAAGTAGTAGCACCACAACTGGTTGTTGCTTTCTCCTTGACTCAGGCGACTTGAACCATCGCGTTAGCTATTGTCACCTACGAAAACTAAGTTCCTTGTGACATCCATGCATATTCATATTTGTCTTGGTGCCCAATATAAAAGTCCTAGAGAGCCACCCTAATCATCTGTAAGCGCATCCCTACCACAAAGAGTCATGTACAATAGGTTAATAATTTGTGCATAAATTCATGAAGAATTAAATAATATTTATTTTTTTAAATTTATTCTTTATATTTAATATACTTTTATGATTTCTAATAAATAATATCAACTACACATTTTATTAAACCATATTTTATATAAAGGCAATCTTCAAAAATTAATATAATTTTTAATAAATTTTAGTGTTCCAATTAACTTTAACCCACTTGCTTTAATCTAGATGAATTAGTTAAATAAGACAAGTAGCAAGGACCGGAACGAGTAGTAATTAAACTAAAACAGAATTGGTAACTTCCTTCCCAAACTTTAAAATAACTAATAAACCCTTCTAATTCTCTGAATAACCTGAGTCCCTATATTTCAAAAACATTCATTTCGAATTGAAATTGTTGAGGTTGAAGTATAATTTTTTATAATTATAAATTTACTCATATTTCTAAACACCTTCCATCTTCTCATTTACCACCACACGTTCAACCTAGACCAAAGTGTGAACTTGCCCCTGGCCCGGAGAATACATGTAAGCTCACTGATTTGCACTAGGGTCACTATTCACACAAGGCAGCGCAAGCCCCGGAAAGCCCACCAACGCTAGGTGAGCTTGCTTAGTAATGCCGAGCTGTACATGGCTTATTTGATTAAGAGTGAGCTAGCCTAACAACAATGAGCTTTTGCATGGCATGGCATGCCAAGAACATCCATCCATAACAAGGTCACTCAAATCTTGATGAGCTCACTAGGTCTGGAGTGAACCTCCTGATTGGGTATCGACAATTTGAAAAAAGGAAAAAAATAATTCTAAGAAGATAAAATGGTAATGTATTATTAAGAAGGATTTTTTAGAAATAATAATTTACAAACCGTTTCGATAGTTTTATAAGAAAAGGCATTTTAAATAAAAATTGATATAACTTTTTTTTCTAGAAGTTTTTTTTTATTAAATTGATGGCTTCAATTTTTTCTTTTATATTTGGATATGTTAATTTAGAAGTGTTTAGTTGAAAAGTTATAAGGATGTTCATTTTCAAGAAGAATTTTTTTAAAGTAAAAAAATTACAAAAAAATAGCCATTCAATTAATAATAATAATAATAATAATAATAATAATAATAATAATAATAATAATAATAGTTCCGGCGGGGTGTATGTGTGTGGGTTTAACACAATCTCTCATGTAAGCATGCACCACATAATGCAAAGCAATCAAAACAAAAGAAAAAAGACATACGAATTGGTAACCTAATTCAGCACACAACTTTCCTATATTTTGAGAGCCAAACCTGAAGATAAAAATCTACTAAAAGAAGAGAATAAAAATGAATATAACTCTCACACTTATCCTCACAAAGGTAAAGAAAAACCCTCTCTAGATTGGCCGATGCCCACTCTTACTTATTTACACTTTTGGGTCTTTCTCTGGTGGTTTATCCTAAATCTCAGAGTAGGGTCTCTTATATAGATGTCTCCATGTCCTAAATATAGTACATCCCTCTTTTAGAATCTCCGTGGCTTCTATTTGGACTCCTTCCAAACTTAGATGTTGTAACTACTAT
>NC_052472.1:15920362-16009562 GCF_009730915.1 Dioscorea cayenensis subsp. rotundata | reverse complement strand
GTTTCCAAAAAAGAAATAGGGTTAGAAAAGCAAAAAAATATACCATAAAAAGTTTAAAAGTTAAACACATCCTAACACAATAGTAATAAAGTATGAAAAAAAGTATCGGGAAAAAGCACAAATGACCCAATGAATTGATTTGGTCAATTCACCACCTCTTTAGCACTTTCTATATCTTCTCATTCTCACTCTCTTCTTTTCACATCTCCATCTCCTTCTCTTTTTATTTTCTTCTTCATGCTTTTTCTTCCTCATTCTCCTTTTTCTCCCTTCGTTCCAAAGGTTCTAGGACTCCTCCATACCTTAATTTGAATAAAAGCAATCTTCAGCTTCACAGCTTCTTCCCTGGCAGGCGATGGCTGGAAAGGAAAGGAGATGGAGATGGACGAGTTTGTCATTAGATATGGTAATCTTCTTTTAACATCAAAGAACTATGCTTTATAGAAAAAGCACTTGAATTTTCACTCCTCATTTTGGAAAATGTTTCTACATCAATGACAACTCCTTTTGTATTAGAAACACATTTATATACACTAAAACATGTTTTATATCAGCCAAATTATACTATTCAGAAACAACATGTTCTACGCCTGCTTTAGCACCAAAGATACCTGTGGCTGCATCTGTACCAATAGAGGTTGGACCAAAAGTGCCGACATCTCAGTATCACGGGAGGGCAACTACACAGTGACAAAAGACACTCTTTTATGCACCAAAAACATATGTTTTTATATCAAAGATACATTTTTCGGTAATAGAAGAGAATGTTTCTATCGCAAAAACTACTAATAAGGCTCCTAAGGCTACAACGCTCAAAAGGAGAAACATGCCGTGGAAGGGTTAACTATGGAAGTGAGGTGGAGTTTAGTTCATTTTGATTTGACCAATTCCACTATTCCGCGCTTTAATTGATAAATTTGTAATTTATTAATATTTCTAACCAATTAGGGATATTGGCATGCATAAGTTGGTCTTCTCCAAGTGATACGATACCTACTAGAGTGAAGAGTGGAGATACTATGTCCGTGTCCAGGTTGTGAGCTTTAATTAGTTTGTTAGTTATTGAAGCATATGAGTTCATATTAAAGTTTCTTCATTTGATATACTTTTTCATTTAGATTTTAATGGGTGGTTATTTTAGTGGATGAATTTTGTGTAGCTTTAATACTTTGTGTGGACTGCGTACAGGTTTGTTGTGTAGTTTTGTAATGCTAATTTTATTTTATCTATAGATTTTAATGATATAATATATCGTATGTATTGGATTCAGTCCTTCACAATTTGAATCACATGCTAGGCTAAAAGGAGGAAAAGCATAAGCCGTGAGTTTTCTTCTTCACAGAAATTTTTAGGTTTGTGCTGCAGGATAACCAACCTAATTTTGTAGCCACTATTATGACATGTGATTTCCAGACACAATCGCTATCTTCTACAATCAGGTGGTGTGTCACTACATGATCTAGCCATCTCTCTTATCTAAAGATCAAAAGCTTCCCACATGTAGAAACTAATGATACATGCGGCAACATTTGTGAAGATGGTGGCATCTCGATCATGCTACGTCTCTAGAGTTTTTCACAAGGGTAAAATTTGTTCTTTTTCTTTTACGTATCAATCATAATCGTTGCTTTACTTGTCACCTACTTGTGTTATTCCATTTGTGTCGCGAGTAATATGTTGGGTTATTAGAAATTCCCAAGGCATCATTGTCATTGGTGTACAAACTTACTGACTAAGAGGAATGCATGGCGGTGCGAAAATAAGCATCGTTGTTCGCGAAAGATTGCTAATATCAAACTGATTGAGCAAATCTACCGATGATGTGAGTTGTGTCATAACCGAGCAAAGAGACTATGTTGGTTTCGCGCTATATCTTTGGTTGGTCGGTCCTCATATGGATGCAATCTCCTGTCGACTAACTACGTGATCGCTTTTTAAGCCTTCAATTTTGATTTACTATAATAATTTGATTTCTTCTCATGTTTTTATTACATTGCGAAGGCCTTGACTTCAACAAGTCATAAATGTTAGGTTCATGTACTATTCTAATCTGCAAATTAGGTCGATTCATGCACTTCATAGTTTAGTGAAGTATTTACTCATCCTTTTCTCCATTTTTAGTAGAGAAGATCTTTATCATTATCCGGTGAGAGATGGAATATCATGTTGGTTGTTTAAAGAAGAGTAATATTGTTGATTTAAAAGGTACATTTAGCTCTTTGTTTTCTTTTGATAGTAACTCTTTCTTTCAAATGATTTCTTGGTTTGTCACATCTTGCAATAGGAGCGCGCGGAGAGAGAGTAGTTTTCTTGATGACTGTCTAAGTAGGATTTTACGACAAGTTGATTAGTTCATGTTAGATCATTTGCAGTTCTCTGCTAGCGTTTAAAATTCTCTCTTACAAAAGCAAGCGAGGACTAAAGGCATAAGTGGCTGAGCCCAAATCCCAATATTAGTATGTGGAGCCTTTCTAAACGAGGAATGAGACTCATACGCTAAAGGCGAAGATTCTTCTTTCAAAGGCACCTTTCGCCGCTTTCCATGACGTGCATGTCTTTATATTCTCCTGACGAGGCAACATAGTCTGTGGAAATTATTCTCATCATAGTGTTAATCGTGTACATATTTTCTTATGGGATTTATATGACCCTATTGTTGATCGTGGTGATTAGGTCAGAGACCATATCCCTAAGATTTGTATTAGAGTAATGCAAAGTGTATTAAACACAATCAATTTCACACTAGTATGGCCTACATATTTGGTATCATTTGTGTCCTTGTAGAAAAGCATGTGAGGGACCCAAGATTTTCTACGGTCGCGTTTATTGTGCAATTTAATAGTAGAGTAAAGTTTGTGTGTTTTGAATTTGAGCTTGATCCTTTGCTAAAAAGTTCAAATGCCATATTACTAATGATATTATATGCTCATACTGTTGTGTCAACTAGGGATGCTAGTGCGTTGGAGTGATCGGGATTCGCGAACTCTACGCTTATGTTTGCAGCCATGAGGAATCTCAAGACAAGTGGAGTTTGATAGATGCATTGCATTTCATCTTCTATCTCAGTCTTTATAAAATTTTGTTGTTGTGCTATAATTGATATGATACTATTCTTGTTTTGTTGATAGGGTTACTTATGGAGTTCTTCATTTAATGCCATCAAAGAATCGCGGGTAGCCAGCGAAGATAAGCATTTTGTTCTTCCGCAACTTAATGAGAAGTTGAGTCAATGTGGGATCCAATAAAGTTTGGCTTTTTCAGATCACTCCCAATAAGGTTAGGATGATCCATGCAAACAAATCTTTTGTTGTCTTATAATGTCATTTATTTATTTATTAGTACTTTCCAGCTGCGAGGTTCATCGAGCGGTGTGCAATCAATCTTGAGGAACATCAATGTTGCATAGTTAATTCCATTGAAGTGATACGTGGGCCAGTTTGTATGGTATTTTGAAAGGTGTTTGGAGTCAAATTCTCTTTCACAGGACCTAAAATGAAAAGAGAATAAAAATAATGTAGAATAAGAGGTGAAATTCATGGATTACAGGTGTGTCCGCACCAACAAGGTTTTCACTTTAACTTATATCCAGGAGAGGAGATTGTGCGAGCTTTCAGATCAGGTTAGAAATGGTTGATAATGATGATTTATGACATGTGTTAATTGGCACTTTTAAGATGGCCAATGTTTGTGGCCAAATAACGAGGAGGTTTAGATCACGAGGGCTTTGTTTATTTCATTGCTGAAAATCCTCTGTGTTTGTGTGGATACAATGATAAATTCACTGCATTTTGAATGAAGTCAAACTTTTCTTGTTTCTTCTAATAAAGAGAATGGCGAAGTGTTAAATTGTAGAATTTGACATCTAATAGTCATGTTCTTTATATCTACTAATGGTGCACTTTCAGGATAATCAAGACATTTTTCTTCCTATAAATCCTAATTTTATCATTTAACTATATAGATAATAAAATAATATTTGAGTACACAACTACTTTGAGGATTTATACTTTCTTTCTTTAGTCTTGTTCCATAAGTTTCCCATTTTAAATAGGAGAGTTATTAGTAGCACGCTACCACCATTGACATTCTGGCGAGCAGCTGTAACTGTAAGAAGCAATTAATGGATAATGGTTAGAAAAAGCAATGAAATCTATTATCTATTATGGAACCTTTCTAGTCCTATTAATCAAAAGGAGTAACCAAGCAAAGGAATCGCTCAATACCAAGCATCCAAGATCAGTTTCAAATTCAACTCAACTATCCATGTCTTGTATACACTTGTACTAACATGTCTAAGAATAAGATGCAAACTTTCATAATTCATAAAAAGCAATTTCCTCATTGTGTGTGTACTGATCGATAATTGGTTGAACTTTGAAAGATGTTGACTGTGTTTTTGATATGAAGTCAAAATAATCATTGAGTGTTATGTAGTATGAGCGAAATTTGATAGAATGAAAAATTGAAAATAAAAAAAAGGTTTGATCTCTTGTTCCTCCTTATGTTTCTTGTGAGAAATATAGATAAAAGTTTCATATATTTTTTTAATTTGGACAACCATGATCAAAGAAAAATAAAAAAGAAGACAACGTTACCAAGCACCAAATTGAGATATTAAGATATATATACACACTTGCAAATACACTGAGAATATTATTATGAAAGTTTTAAATGTTACTACTCAAAATATCCACATTTGATTAAAGTGAATTTTCAAATTTTTTCACATATAAAATAATGCTTAATTCAGTTAAACACCTGTACCCATGTTGTTTATTAAATTTTCAGTGTTCTTTCCATAAAAATTGATCATTTTATGTTAAAAAATCAGTACTATATTATAAAAATCAACACTTTATTCAAGAATCACGGAGACTACTCAATCATTCATTTTATGTTTTCATAGCTTTGAAAATAGATGATAGATAATACCAATACCAAAATAAAGTTTATATTTATAACCAAAATAATTATGCCAAATCACATCAGTGAAAAGTGTTTTCTTCTAAATCATAGATTTATCATTTAATTTACAAAATTTTTAATATAATAATATTTAGTACTACTTGGAAAATCTACTTTCGTTCGTGAGTCATAATCTCTAGAAGTTTATGTTTCATGTGTATTATCTATTTTCCTCACCTTTCAATAACACCTTGTTAAGATGTTGGTTTGCCAGGACAGAGAACTATGTGGGATTATGGATGGAGAGTGAGTAAGATGCCAGTTTAAGGGGTTTGAATAATATGAGAAACTGTTTAAAGAGCCACTGCCTGCCTGGGTTAAATTGGATAAAGGAAAAATATATATATTGAAGGCATTGTAGTAGCAGGTGATGGGTAAAAGTTGATGGGATGGATAGATTACTAAAATTGGTAGAATTATAAGTTGTCGGTGTTTAGGCTATAATCCCATGATGGAAATTTATAAGATGTCTCGGGGAACGGATTATTACCGGTTATGAATAAAATGAGGAGACTTTTAGAGTTTGCTAACGATAATCGTTACTGCAATTAAAAGGTCAAATGTTGAGCTGTTAAAAGCAACATAAAGAAAAGACAAATTTATTGAAGAAAATTGTGAGGATATGCTAGGAAGTGGTACTAGGTTTGACAATTAAGAGAATAGCACCTTATGATATGTATATAGTAGCATCTATTACTTGACAAATATAGAATCAATTATGATGGTATGGACTTGCTCTTATATGACTAATAGATACAATTATAAGAAAAATTGAATCTTTTCAAAATAGTAACATAGAAATGGAAATAAGGTCGTGTAAAAACGTTGAATAAAAACTTTCTAAGTGATGTGTTTGAGCTTAGTTTATCTAGTATTTTAGTTGCCTTGATTAATTAACTCACGGAAGAGAAGGGGATTCCGTAGCCCAGGTGAGCTAAATAGTTAGGACTAACGTACTGTTATTGTTATTTATTAATTATTATTGTGATATTAGAAATGTAAGTTTATGCTACTTAATTTTAATTTGAAGTTGTGAGATTTTTAAAAAGTAAAAAGAAATTTTTAGTTATATTTATTTATAAATAAAACCAAAACAAACTTGGTTGGCATGAGTTTGTTGTCCATGTACAAGACAAATTGGTTTCAATGTAATGTTGTGGTATTAATTAAATAATTATTTATGAATATAAATTTGAATATTATTGTTTACAACAATAAGTTATTTAGCATTATTTTAAAATAAATAAAAATTCATATGATGATTGTTCCTCACTTTCATTTTGATGAATTTATTAAAAATAATTAAAAATACAATGATTATTTGTTGTTTTATAATTTCACTTTGTTCATCATTAAGAAGAAAGCCGAAGAAGATTAATCAAACTATATTATACATCTTTAATATGTGTCATAAATCACAAGTTTTGCTATTTACTGACAATAGTATTGTTAAATTTAATTATGCATTCTTTTATAACTAGTGTTATTTGTGTTGTATGATGTGCTCTTGGAAAGTAATATTAACCTAGGGGCATGGGAAATATAAGTTTATATCAACTAATTTGGGTTCAAATTAAATCAAATATTTTATATATAAATCAGACTAATGTTTAATTATATTTATTCATATGAAAAGCTAGGATAAATATGATCTGATGAGCTTATGTTTCCATCATTCCTCACATTAGAATGATGGATATTAGTTTCAATGTAACTTTAACGTATTAACTATGAAATTATCCATCATTCTCATATTAGAATATCATTATTCATAAAAATAATTATTTGTACTATTTTTCTTGAAACAAATTAAAAGTAATTTGAACATTCTCTTATTTTTATAAGAATTTATTAGAAAACGATGTAAACATAGTGAGATTTATTATTTATAAGCAAGAGGGACATTGACGTACCAAGAATAGGGTACCATGGATAGCAAGTTTAATTGATTTGACTCAATATGTAATCAGTTTTTCATTAATTTTGTAAAACAAGAAAAATATTAAGAAAATCATAATAAAAAAATTAGAATATTTCTCAATAGAATATTGATTTTTTATTTACTTATGTTAATTATAATTTAAATAAAATGTTCAAATTCTAATTTTGATGCCATTATTTTTCCATGTAAGGCATTTTCACAGGCTTTGTAATTCAACACAAATGATCACTTACTTAATATTTCTATATCGTTTGATTAAATTATTTATAACAATGTATTTTCCTAATGTGTCTCTCTTTTTGCCAAAATGATATCTTGAGTTGAGGATTATATGTGCTTTATGATTTAGAGGCATCTTGTGCTTTTACTCCCAAAAGTTACCCTCTTGATGAGACTCAAATGACACAATTGGCCCTACTTGCGGGGAAAGATACCCTCATTTCTATTATATTTCTTTGTTTGTTAATATGTTCAATTGGATGAGTCGTGAGTATCACAGTTGCTGTATTTTCAGCCGACTCAATTAGGAGGAAATGCTTTCCTCATGAACTGTTCATCTCCAGGAGGTCGTATCATCGTACGCATCCCTAAATGCTCTATGCTATCCCTCCACCTCCCATTTTGGCCCTCTACTTTAGTCTCAAACTTCAAGGAAATGGTTCATCTCTCAATATAATTAATTTTTCTATTTTTCTAAAAATAGAAATAGGATCAAAAAAGTAAACATATATACCATAAAAAGTTTTAAAGTTAAAAGACATACTAACTTTAATAGTAATAAAGTATGAAAATAGAAGTGATTGGGCAAAAGCACAAACCACCCAAAGGAGTACTTTGGTAAATTCATCCACCTTTCTTTGCTCCTTTCTTTATATATTCTCATTCTCTTTATCTTCTTTTCACATCTCTATTGCCTTCTCTTTTTATTTTCTTCCTTACAAGCTTTTCTTCCTCATTCTCCCTCTCCCTTTGTTACAAGGTTCTAGAACTCCTCCATACCTTTACTTGAACAAAGCAATCCTTGACACGGTGATCTTGACTTTTCACGAGCTCTTCCATGAAGGTGACGATGGCTAGAAAGGAAAGAGAAAGGAGATGGAGGCCAGACGAGATTGGTCATTAGATATGGTAATCTTCTCTTAACATCAAAGAACTTATGCTTCCTAGAAAAAGCACTTGATTTTTGCACTCCCTCATTTTTGGAGAAATGTTTCTAAATCAATGACAACTCCTAGTATCGTAAACACATGTATGTACATAAAACATCTCTTTTTGTATCGAGCCAAATTATACTATTTAGAAACAACATGTTCTATGCCTACTTCGACGACCAAAGATATCTGTGGGCTGCTATGTCTGTACTAATAGATTGGACCAAAAGTAGTTGCATCTTTATTAAGGGCATCTATTTCTGTAAAAAAGACACTCTTTTATGTACCAGAAACATGTTGTTATATCAAAGATATATTTTTCGGTAACAAAAGAGCATGTTTCTACGCCACAAACTACTAATAAGGCTCCTAAGGCTACAACAGTTCAAAGGAAAACATGTCGTGGAAGGTTAACTAACAGTAGGTTAGTTTTAGTTCATTTTATTTGACTAATTCCACTATTCACCACTTAATTGATAAATTTGTAATTTCTTAATATTTCTAACTAATTAGGGATATTGGCATGCATAGTTGGTTTTTCTCAGGTGATACGACACCTACTAGAGTAAAAGTGGGGTACTATGTTCGTTGGTGTTGTGAGCTTTGATTAGTTTGCTTAATTTATTGAATTATGATTTATATTATGTTTCTTCATTTGATATACTTTTTCATTTAGACTTTAGTGGATGGCTATTTAGTGGATTTTTTGAATTTTGTAGCCAATGCAAGAGCTGTGGTGAATGGGTTGTGTAGTTTTATAATACTAATTTTTATTTTTATCTATAGATTTTTAATGATATAATATATCATGTATAGGTTAGTCCTTCACAATTTGAATCACATGCTAGGCTAAAAGGCATAATCCGTGAGTTTTTCTTCACTAAAATTTTATAACTTTATTGTTGCAAGGATAACCATCCTAATTCTGTACTAACTATTCTAACATGTGATTTCAGATACAAACACATCTTCACATTGGATGGTGTGTCACTCCATGATCTAGTCATCTTCTTATCTAAAGATCAAAAGTTTCCTACATGTGAACTAATGATCTTTGCAACATTTGCGAAGATGGTGGTGATCTTCTCATATGTGATCTCTATCCTAGAGTTTTTCACAAGGGTAAAATTTGTTCTTTTTTCTTTTATGTATCAATCATAATTTTTTTTGTTGTTTACTTATCACATGCTTGGATCATTCCATTTTGTCACCGAATGTGTTGGGCTATCAAAAATTCCTAAAGGGGGTTGCCATTGTCATTGGTGTACAAATTTACATCCTAGAGGAATGGATGGCGGTCAGAAAAATAATACATAAGTTGTTGCAAAGATTGCTAATGTCGAATAGATTGAAGAAATCTACCAATGATGTAGTCGTGTCATAACTGAGCAAGGAGGCTATGTTGGTGTTAGCTCTATATGTAGGTTGGCCAGTCCTCATAAGGATGTAATCTCATGTCAACTAACTACATGACTGCTTTTTTAAGGCTTCAATTTGATTTACTATAATAGTTTGATTTCTTCTCATGTTTTTATTACATTGCAAAGGCCTTGACTTCAACAAGTCATAAATGTTAGGTCCATGTACTGTTCTGATTTGCTATCAGGTCAGATTCATGCAATTCTTACTTTAGTAAGATTTACTCATCTTTCTCCATTTTTATTAGTGAAAGAATTTTTTTTTCTTTATCATTATCTCAGTGCGAGATGGAATATCATGTTGGTTGCTTAAAGGAGAGTAATATTGTTGATTTAAAAAGGTACATTAGTGGTTTCTTTTATTTCTCCAATAGTTTATTAACTCTTTCTTTCAAATGATTTTCTTGGTTTGTCACATCACGAAATAGGAACTACCGAGCGAGAGTGGTTCTGCGGTTGATGACTACACGTGGGATTTACGACAAACTGAAAAATTACATCATGTTAGATCATTGCAATTCTCTTTAAGCAGAGTTAAATTCTCTCTTACAAAAGAAAAAAGAGAAAGGCTTAAGTGGTTTAAGTTCAAATCCCAATATTATGTGGATTCTTTTAAGAGGAATAGACTCATCTACTAAGGCGAAGATTCTTCTTTCAAAGGCACTAGCCACATTCCATGTGAGTGCATGCTTATATTCTCACGAGGGCAACATGATCTTGGGAAAATTATTCTCATCATAGTTTTTGTTAATTGTAATAGTATTTTCTTATAGGATTTATATGACCCTATTGTTGATGTGGTGATAGGTTAAGACCTTATCCCTAAGATTGTATTTGGGTAATGCAAAGTCTTATTAGACAAATCAATTTCACACTAGTATTGCCTACTATATATATGCTATCATTTTTGTCCTTGCAGAAGGAACATGAGAGACCAAGATTTTAGTTGCTTTTCATTTCATCTTCTATCTTAATTCTGTATAAAATTTTGTGTTGTTACTATAATTGATATGATAATATTCTTGTTTGTTGATAGGGTTACTTATGGTTGTTATTTAATGGCATCAAAAGAATGTTTGCAATAGTGAATATAAAGCATTTCATTATTCCCACAACAATAGAAGTTGAATTAATGTGGATCAATAAGTTTTGGCTTTTACGGAATCACTCCCCAAGAGGTTAGGATGATTATGCAAACAAAGCAATTTTCCTTTGGTTTTCTTATAGTGTCATTTATTTATTTATTTATTTGTTATTACTTTCATAGCTTCAAGAGTTCATCGAGGGTGTGCAATCAATGTTCTTCGAGGGAACATCAATGTTGCATAAGTTAGTTCTTTCTGAAGGTGTTTTGTTTGACTATATAGTATTTTGAAAGGTGTTTGGAGTCCAAATTCTCATTCTAAGAACCTAAAATGAAAATTGAAGAAAAAATAACATAGAATAAGAGGTGAAATTCATAGTTAGTGTGTCAGCATAGCAAAGGTTTTTAACTTTAACTATATAAAGAAGGAGATTATGGGAGCTTTAAAATTAGTTAGAAATGGCTGATAATGATGATTTATTACATGTGTTAATTGCTTTTTAGATGGCCAATGTTGTAGCTAAATAACAGAGTTTGGATCATGGGTTTTGGTTTATTTCATTACTTGGAGATCTCTAGGATTTGTATGGATACAATGCTAAATTCTACAATTTTAATGATCAAAATTGCTTATTTCTTCTGATAAAGAATGTGAAGTGTTAAATTCTAGAATTTAACATCCAGTAGTAATACATTATCATCTGATAAATCTTAATTTTATCATTTAATTATATAGATTTTTTAATAAAATAATATTTTATTACAACTACTTCAGGATTTCTACTTCTTTTCTTTGTCTTGATCCATAAGTTTTCCATTTTTAAATAAAGTTATTATTAATGCTTGCACTACCACATTGACATTCTATAAAATGCTGTAATATTGTAAGAAGCACTAGTGTTAAAAGTAGAAAAAGTGTTTAACCTAAAATTGAAATTGAGAAGAAACACTGATGAAGCTCAGAGTTTTATGTTAAGTAGGGTAAATATAGAAAGTCTATAATGTAACTTTAGTAATAAAGTGAGTATAAATGAGAGAGATTGATGGTGCTCAGATTTTTACAGATAGAAAGTTTCGGTACCTAAGCTTTATAATTCAAGATAGTGAGGAACTTATAGAAGATAGCACAAATAAAATTAAAGTAGGTTAAATAAAGTAGAAGGGGTTATTAGTGTTTTATGCGATCATAGAATATCTCTTAAATTAAAATGTAAGTTTTATAGATTGGTTTTTAATACAACTATGATGTATTATAATAATGTTGGGCTACTAAGAAACAACATACTTATCAGTTATGCATGGCCAAAATGAGAAATAAAGGTAAGATAGATGTTAGGCATTACTAGGAAAGAGACAAATTAAATGAGGAATGATTTTATCTGAAATAGACTGGTTGTGGCATCTACTACTGATAAGTTAGGAAAGAATTGAATAAAATTTGATTAGCACATTGTTAGATTTTTGGTAAGCATCCTGTAAGAAAAATAGAAGTTTTTCAAATCATAGAGAAGGAGAAAATAGATTTAAAAAGTATTTATCAAAAAAATTTTTAAAAAAATAATATGTTTGAGTTTAGTTTTATCTATCTTTTTAGTTCTTGATAGAGCAACAAGGAAAGAAAAAAAGATCTATGTGCCTAACCATAAATAGCTAGGGCTAATAGCTTCATATTATTGTTGTATTAAGTGGGATTGTGATATTGGAAATTGTGATAATCTAAAAAAAAAAATAATATTTAAAAAATAAAAGCAAGACTAATGTGGTTGGCATGAGTGTTCACACACCCCTTGCATGTGATCTGCAAGTGCACGGGTTTGTCGAAGTAATAAATCCCAGGTGAGTGGGTATCTTATCTACTAAGAATAGTGAATAGAAACACAACGATTGCTATTTAACTATGATGAGAATGAATTGATGATAGTGTGAATGAGATTGTTATGAAAAGAACTAAAAGAAATAAGAAAGACAGGCACAATGAAATGAGAGGAAAGGCAATCGATATAAGTGGGGCACTCGGACATTACTCCCCCTAGGACTATTGCTTCAAGTGCAAAACCAATTATTATGTCTCCCAACTGATGCTTAATGAGTCGTGGAAATCCTAAAATACACGGTAACAAACTTAAGGTCAACCGTGACTAACTCTACACTATGTCTCGGCGGAGAAATCGCTTAGTCTCAACACCTCACACTGTGCAAAGAAGCATGGAGTTCTACGGATTCCAAGTGATAAACCCTATTCCTATATGTAGATCTAATCCTTTGGTCCAGTCGAAAGACCCCTAGTTACAATTAAGTCCCAGATACTAAAGTTCACTTCAACGCTTTACTCTGTCGCTCGCGCAACTAAGACCCAACAAAGTTGATCCTTTAGCAGTTCACTCTATTGTGACCGCAAAGAACTCTAGAAAATAGAGGTATGATAAATCACACCAGAGGGGAAAGGGGATGCTCCGCTACCTCTCAACTCACTCTCTCAACCCTCTCCAATCTAGCATTGTCTAACCCTCATGGTGTATCACTCATCCACAAAAGCTACCAAGATGGACTCTCAACCATAGTGTCACTCTAAGGGAGAAATCATTCAACAAGAATTCAAGATTAGAACTCAATTAAAAGCATAAATTAAGGAAACCATAATAAAAGGTCAATGAAACAATAACATCCTAGGGTTTACAAGGCCGAGTACCCACTAGGGGTTTATCTCTCCATGGAGTAAGATACAATCAATAATGAAATCGAAAGTAAAAACAAGTAATCCATTGGAAAACCATCTCGGTATTCATGTCGATGGTCTTGTGGATTGTCCTAGTCCTCTCCAAAGGTCCCCTTATTAAGCCTAGGGCACACCTCGCTGAATCGGTACCGACGGAAGCTCCCCCAATAACTATCTTCCAAGAGAATCACGGTGCCAAAGTCGGAGAACTACTCTAAAAGCCTTGCAAAAACCCCTTTAAACCCTAGCCCCCGCCCTCTCAAAAGATGGAGAAAAGATGGGAAAAGGATCTTGAAATCGGGCTGAAAAACGGCTTTAAATAGGCTAGAATCGGGCATCCACATGGGCCAGTGGATGTTCCACACTCTCCTATGGAATTTTCACACGGGCTGGTGGAAATTCCACACGCCCATGTGGATCTCTGGAATTCTGATTTTAGGCCGGCTATAAACAGTAACTGCTACAATAATTACTACATTGATTTGCTATAGTACCTGCTACAATACTCCCCCACCCCCCCTAAACACTCCCAAATCCACTTTTCATCGAGGCGACATAAACGGGCACACGTTTATGTCGTAGATCATGTCGCTTCTTCAATAAACAGATTCATTGGTGAAGATCTTGCTATCATTGCACAAGTTGGGATACGCAAATGTGACTGCCTTCGTGCCCCTCCAACTCATCATAATTGCTTGAATACATGGAGGTTGGCACACATTCACGTATCTTTGATCCCAACTTGTGTCTTTGCGTTTGTTCCTTCCAAGATTTCATCAAACAATGCGTTCACGATCTACTTTGGGCTTCTTTCTTCCATATTTTGCTTCACAACCCTACATGCGCAAAATAACACAAATGCACCTGTATTAGCGCTAAAATCAAATAAAAGTAATGCTCATCATAAGGAAAGAATACTTCGCATTCTTAACACATAAGCACTTATCAAACTCCCCTACACTTAATCTTTTGCTTGTCCTCAAGAAAAAACATTGAAGTATAGAAGAAGGAAATATTGAAAGTGCTTCGCCTTAGGTTCACCAAAGCATTCAAGGAGAACATTCTACAAGTAAGGGAAATTTCAACACTAAATATGAAAAATCAATGCTTTAGCTAAAAACTCGAATAAAAAAGAACAAACCCGAGATCGTGTAAGTGTGTGTAAACTCACTCAAGTAAACCCAAAGTATACTCCTCAATGTTCCAAGTATAAGGGACTTATTGAACTACAAAACGTAACAAAACAAAAAGATGGTAGTAGCTTCACACATCGTCTAAGACAGCCCTTTCCAAAGCTGCCACTAAGGTGACTTTCACACTTTTGAGGTGGTAGCTCTTTCTACTGGGGGTGGTAGTTTTCACTATCCCATGAGCTAGCACTTTCTCTCATTAGGGCATAACTAATATCTGACTTATGAGAGTAGCTTCATACTTTATAGGTGGTTGCTCTTTCCTCCCCAAATGCACAACTAAACAATATATATCTATTTTTTTTTCTATTTTTCTTTTTTCAATTTTTTTTAGCAAATTAACACAAGAAACAAAACTAATTAGTCCCTTAAACATCAAACTTGAGTTTCGAAGAGAGTTTCATGAGCGAGTGGTGCAACAAGTTTCAATCGGTCAAAAAATCCTAGAAATTCAAGAACAAACTAGAGCACGAGAACATTCAATGTTAAAATTCTCCTAAACTCAAGAATACAATTATTGCAACTAAGGTGAACTACTATTGGCTACGTGAGCATGTATGTCAATCAAAATTTATATAAAGGGCATGTGCAATGTGAACTATCCCCCACACTTAAGATGTACATTTCCTTCAATGTACCATGCAAGCACAATAAAAAGTAAATCACTCAACAGTATGTGTGGGAGTGGGCAATTGAAACAATACTCCCTTGAACTCCTAGTAGTGCATTTGATGGAGCTAGATCCTTGGAGTTGAATTCCAACGAGTTATGAAGCACACACGGCCTTGTGTAAAACATATTGACCATGTCTATGACTAATCCTCAATTTCCATACTGACAAGGCCATCTGCACGCATACACAAGGGGGTTCAGTGAAGCTCAATAAACAAAAATAACTCGAGTATATAAAAGATAAAGCAATGAAATACAACTCGAAACAACAAAAATAAAAGATAGACTCAGAAGAAGGATCCTTTCTGAGTAGTATAAATCCAAAATAGAATGCAAAAATAGAATGTGAAAAATAAGAACAAAGAAGGTAAAGATGTCTCAAGTGTCGATGTCAATCGCTGGCCATCTGCTACCGCTGTTGGGGAAGATGAGCCGGTGCTGCAAAATAAATAAACATTGGGCGAACAAAAGGGAAAGTGAATCTTATTGATGAAATGAGAATGGAAGACTAGAAAACGGACGGAAAATTCAAGTAACAACCCTCTAAAACGACGGTAAAAGGTCGGGAGAGTGCAAGGATGCGTTTTCAAAATGTTTGGGAGTGATAAGATGTAAAGGAAAAATAAATTTATAAAGAGAAAACGCTACCTTTTCAGTTCTATACATCCACACGGGCGTGTTGAACTTACCCACGGCCGTGTGACTCCACAGGAGAGCTAACAGGGGCAGACACACGGCCCTGTATGCTCTCTAGATAACATCCTTCTGCTCTTAATGCATCCACACGGGCATGTGGAAATTCCGCATGCCTGTGCGCCTGACCCACAGGAGCAGATGCACGCCCCTGTGGCTTCTTTGTCCACCCGAGAAATTTCTCTAAGTTATCCACACGCCCATGTGGAAATTCTATATGGGTGTGTGGAAATTCACAAGGGCACTCACAGGGGCACTCGCACGCTGTTGTGTCTTCTCGAGGTGGAGGAGAACTGCTTTGCAGAGATCCACACGGGTGTGTGGAAATTACCCACGCCTGTGTGTTTGTCAGTGTATCATCCACAGGGGAACCCGCACGCCCTTGTGGACTCTCGGGATAAATTTCTAAGTCTTTGTAGAGGAACACACGCCCGTGTGGAAATTTTACATGGGCATGTAACCTTCACAAGGTCGTCCACAGGGCAGACGCACTCCTCTGTGTCCTCTCGGGATGAGCTCTTAGTAGAGACACACGCCCGTGTGGAATTTCCACACGGCTGTGTGCATTCTCTGGATTACTTAGAAAAATCTCCAGGCTCTGCAGAAAATTCCTAAACATGTAAACACACTTAGAGCTAGCTTCTACAATGCAATCTATATCAGAGAATCATGAAAAACATGCTCAAACGACCAAGAACTTTGCCACACTCAATTAAGCACATAAAAACTATAATGATCCACAGGAAAAACATAGCAATGGAAAATAAGAATCAAAACACCAACTCTCAAGATCTTATTCATATAAAACTAAACTAAGATCTAGAAAAGCAATAAATGCTTGGGTTGCCTCTCAAGAGGCGCTTGTTTTGCGTCACTTAGCATGACATATCTTTTGCTTAGCTTATGGAGGCTTAAAAAGAGTGTGTTCCTCCCAACTAGACATTGCATAGATACTTCCTTTAAACCAAAAATCTACTTGATGGGATGGAATGTATGTTGGAGAGTCCAACCATCTTACCTTTGGCCTCCAAGGAAACAATTTGGGTTGGGAATTGTCCAAACTTAGCACAGGTGGGTCATTGGATGGCTTCAATCTCCTACCCACGTCTTCTTCCAAACCCAAAATCTCTTTCTTGCAATTTATGAGTTGATCAATCCCAAAGAGAGGTGCTTGTTCCATTACCTTAGTACTTGTCCACCTTGACAAGCACGTCTTCTATGATGCCCCTCGGATGTCTCACCGTTCGGTCCGCCAGTTGTAATGTCATCCGAGTGTTCCTAGGCTCTCCCAAGCCTAGCTTCTAAAATAATGAGTATGGCATGACATTAATACTGGCCCCTAAATCTACCAATGCCATCTTTTCACCCAAATTGCCAATGTTGCACGGAATAACAAAGCTTCCGGGGTCTTTCTTCTTGTTCGGCATATTCTTTTGCAACACCGCCGAACAAGAGGCATCTAAGATCACCGATGCACTCTCCTCCAACTTCCTCTTGTTGGTCAAAAGATCTTTCAAGAACTTAGCATACCGAGGCATTTGAGACGAGGCCTCCACAGAAGGAATGTTGATGTGCTATTGCTTGAAAAGACCAAAGAACTTCTTGTATTGCTCACCATTTTGGTCATTCTTCAATCTTGAAGGATATGGGATTCTTGGCTTGTAAGGTGGTGGTGCCACCTCCTTCTCTTTGTTAGGTCTCTGCTCAACCTCCACGACCTCAGGTGCTTCAACATTGGTCTTCTCACTTGGAAGCCTACCATCAACCACATGACTACTTCTCAAAGTGATTTCCTTCACATGTTCTCTCAGATTAGTCTCAGTATTACTTGACAAGTTTCCTTGTGGTCTCTCTGATAGAGACTTCATGATTTGTCCCACTTAATTTTCTAAATTGTGCAATGAAGCGGTATGGTTATGAAGTGTAGCCTCGACCGATTGGAACCGTGTATCCGAAGATTGCACAAATCTAGTCAAGGCTTTCTCTAAGTTGGTCATCTAGGTTTCCAAGTCTGAAACTCTATTCTCCATGTTCGGGGCTTGCTGTTGTTGAAAACCTGGTGGTGCTATGGCCTTTTGTTGCCCTTTGTTATTCCATGAAAAATTAGGGTGGTTCCTCCACCCTTGGTTGTAGGTGTTACTTTAAGAATTACCTTGTACCCTTTCCGAATTGCCCACAAAGTCTACTTGTTTAGTCGGGGATGAAGTAGCAATTGAAATTGGATAATTAGACGGTATATGTGAACCCCACAACCATCATAACTCATGATCGTGACCACCCTCAGTGAAGTCAACGTATCCAATTTCTTGCTCAATGCCTCTACTTGGGCTGCTAAGGATGTAACCGCATCAATTTCATGGAGGCCGGCTACTTTATTCTTTTTCCTTGCATTCCATTGGTAGCTATTCATGGCCATTTCCTCTACCAACTGTTGAGCTTTTTCAAGTGTCTTGTTCCCCATTGTACCTCCTACGGTGGCATCTAGAAGTTGTCTTGTACTTGGATTCAACCCATTGTAAAAGGTCTGAATGATCATCCATTCGGGGAAACCATGCTGTAGAAAATTCCGCAAGAGGTCCTTGAATCACTCCCATGTCTCAAACAAGGATTCAAGCTCCATCTGAACAAATGATGATATTTTATTACGAAGCTTCGCCGATTTCCCCGAGGGAAGTACTTTGCAAGAAAAGCTTTGACCATTTCATTCCATGTCATGATGGATGCTCATGGTAAAGAATGTAGCCACTGCTTTTCTCTTCCTTTTAGAGAGAATGGGAAAGCTCTTAATCTTATAACATCATCAGTAACATTGTTAATCTTCAGCATGTCACAAACTTCCAAGAAGATTTCAATATGGTTGTTTGGATCCTCATCGGCCAAACCATTGAACAGTGTCGACTGATGTATCATTTGGATAAATGCTGGTTTTAGCTCAAAGTTTGGTGCTGTAATCGGGGGCCACGCAGTGCCGGATTGTGTCTCCAATACTGACGATCTGGCGTAATCAAAAAGTGTTCTCTGTTGTTCATTCTGTTCTGCTATGTTGTCAGACCCTTAAACTTCCACTTCAACTAGATTTGACGGTTCTTGCACGGGTTCTTTACCCTTTTATCTGTGTGTACGTTCAAGTTCAGGATCACCTTCAATTAATATCGAAGGATTCATTCGGGTCATAACATGCAGTTGCATCAAAACAAAGAAAACAAATCAGAACGATGATAGAATAAGAAGATGTGAAGTAGAATGAATGACGAATGGCTAAGATAACAAAGTCCAAAGTATCTCTAAATGCCTACTCCCCAGCAATGGTGCCAAAAACTTGACAACGCTCCTTGCTTGTGACCCGCAAGTGTACGGGTTTGTCGAAGTAATAAATCCCAAGTGAGTGGGGTATCGTATCCATAGCAAGTAGGGAATAAAAACACTAAAATTGCTATCTAACCAAGCGACGATGAATAATGATTGTGTTGATAAAGTGTAATGTATGAAGAAATAAAACAAACAATCACCTCGGTATGTTTGCTATCTACGTCATATATATGGCAGCAAGATCGGTCTGGATGACTTCCACACCATTCTCGAGCCTTTCTAAATGATCATAGGTTCAAGAAGAGCAATGTGCCAATATCGGTGGCATCTCCTCAACTGTTGGGGGGACCTAGGTCTCGATAGGTGTAGGTTACAATGATGAACTTGGCTGTGCTTGTGTATTAGTAATAAGAAGTATTCTTTTCTTATATTGAGTATTACTTTTCTCAGATTTTGTCGTTTATTCATGTGTATTTGTGTTCTTTTGTGCATGAAGGGTTGTGGAGACAAGTGTGGAAGAAAAGAACCAAAAGTTGATCGTGGATGCATTTTGTTGATGAAATCTTTTAGTGAACAAATGAGAAGACACAAATTGTGCCCAAAGACATGTGAGTGTGTGCCAACCTCCATTGGGCTGAAGGGAATACATAGTTTGAAGGGGCACAAAGGCAGTAAGACTCATGTGTTCTAACTTGTGAAATGCTAGCAACATCTTCGTCAATGTGATTTTATTGATGACGCAACGCAATCTACTGCATGAATGTGTGCCGATTCATGTGGCCTCAATAAAAAGTATGGTTTCGAGAGCATTTTGGCAGAGTATTGTAGTAGTTACTGTAGCTAATCAATGTAGTAAAGTTGCTGTAGCAGTTACCGTTCACAGCTCACAGACATTCGATTATTGGAAATTCACATAGGCATGTGGAAATTCCATACGCTCGTGTCGATACCCGATTCTAGCCCTATTTAAGCCGTGATTTCAGACGTTTTAAAGGATTCTTTTCCCATCTTTTTCCCATCTTTGTAGGCGCTCGCAGCTAGAGTTTGGAGAGGCTTTGTTAAGGTTTTTGGAGTTGTTATTTTGCCTTCAAGACCGCATTCCTTCTGAAGATAGTTATTAGGGGACCTTTTATCTGCGTCAATTCAGTGAGATGTGCCCTAGGTTTGACGAGGGAACCTTTGGAGAAGGCGAGGCCACTCCACAAGACCATCGATACAGACTACAAGGGAGTTTTACTTATGGATTGCATGCTTTTAGATTCAATTTTATTATTAATTATAACTTGCTCCGTGGAGAGCTAAACCCCTAGTGAGTGCTTGGACTTGTAAACCATAGGATGATATTATCTCATTAACCTTTTATTATGTTTCTTTAATTGATGTTTTTAATTGAGTTCCAATCTTGAATGCTTATTTAGTTGATTTTCCCTTAGAGTGACACTAGAGTTGAGAATCCATCTTGCTAATTTTTGTGGATGAGTGACACACCATGAGGGTTAAACAAAGCAAGGTTGGAGAGGGTCGAGAGGGTGAATTGAGAGGTAGCAAAATGTCCCCTTTCCCTTCTGGTGTGATTTATCCTTCCTCCATATTTCAAGAGTTCTTTGCGGTCACAATGAAGTGAAATGCTAAGAAAGAAACTCCGTTGGGGCTTAATTGCGCAAGCAAAAGAGTAAAGCCTTGAAATAATCATTAGTGTTGGGGCTTAATTGTGACCAGGTGTCTTTCGCCTGGACCAAAGCGTTAGATATATATTAGGGAATAGGGTTTATCACTTGGAGTCCCAAGAGCTTCTTGCAACCCCACACAGTTTGAGGTGTCGAGAATATTCCTTTCCACCAGGGCATAGTGTAGGATTAGTCTTGGTTGACCTTAGGTTTAGGACCGTGTGTTATAGGATTTCCATGACTTAATAAACATCAGTTAGGAGACATAATGATTGATCTTGCACTTGAAACAGTAATCCTAGGGAGAGCAATGTCTCGGTGCTCCACTTTCTATCGATTGCCTCTCTTATTATTCTCTTACGTTTCTTTCTTATTTTCTTTTATTTCTGTTGCATTGATATTGTTCACACCACTCTTGAATCATCTTCATCATAGTTAAGTAGCAATCCCAATGTTTTTGATCACTATTCACTGTGGATATGACTACCCACTCACTGGGGTACTTTATTACTTCGATAACCTGTGCACTTGCAGTACACACTCACAATGGGTGTGTTATGTTTTTGGCACCGTTACTGGGGAATAGGGATTTTGGAAATACATTGCACTTCGCTATTTTAGCTATTCATCACTTGTTCTATTTCACAATTTCTTATTTTTCCATTGTTCTTATTTGTTTACTTTTCTTTGGTTTAAGCTCTAGGTTATGACATTGGTTGAAGGTGATGCAGACATTGGAAGAAGAATTCATAGAACCTATGCAGGAATAGTCTAATCAAGCTGAAATAGAAGTTGAAGAGTCTGATATTATGGCAGAATAGAATGAGCAGTAGAGGATACTCACAGATTATGCTAGACCTTTAGTTCTTGGAACGCAGTCTAGTATTATGTGGCCACCAATTATGGCTCAGAATTTTGAGCTTAAGCTAGGCTTCATTCATATGTTACAGTAGTTAGCACAGTTTTAGGGTTTGGCCGATGAGGATCCAAACAATCACATTGAGAACTTCTTGGAACTGTGCGATATCCTCAAGATTAATGGTGTTATAGATGATTCTATCAAGTTGAGGGCCTTCCCATTTTCGTTGAAAGGAAGAGCGAAGCAATGGCTACATTTATTACCTAGAGCATCGATCACCACATGGGAGGAAATTGTAGAAGCTTTTCTTTCCAGATATTTCCCTCTCAAAAAATCTAAAAAGCTTAGGAATGAAATATCCTCTCTTATGCAAATAGAATTGGAGTCTCTTTTTGATACATGGGATAGGTTCAAGGAGCTCCTGCGGAAATGCCCTCAACATTGTTTTTCCGAGTGGATAATTATTCAGACTTTCTATAGTGGTTAAACCGAAGTACAAAGCAATTACTTGATGCTGCAGCAGGAGGTACCTTAGGAAGCAAGACCCTTAAAGAAGCCCGACATCTCATTGAAGAAATGGCTATGAATGGTTATCAGTGGAACATGAGGGATGGAAGGAAGGTAGCCGGACTTCATGAGATTGATGCAGTTACATCATTCGAGGCCAAGTTGAGTCATTAAGCAAGAAGTTAGACACTCTAACTTCTCCTAGAGTGGTGGCTGTGACTAGTTGCACTGGGTATGGTGGAAGACATGCTCCATCTGATTGCCCGATTTCTGTTGGTGGTACATTCTCAGTGGAATAGGTTGACTTTGTGGGTAATGCAATGAGAGGTCAAGGAAATCCATATAGCAATCAATACCTACAATCCGGGGTGGAGGAGCCACCCAAACCTTTCTTGGAGTAATCAAGGGCAATAGAAGATTATGGCACCGCCGAGTTTAAAACAACAACAATAACAAGCCCCTAACATGGAGAATAGAGTTTCAGGGTTGGAGAACCAGATGACCGACTTAGAGAAGCTTTGACCAAGTCTATTCAATCATCAGATAGAAGATTTCAATCGGTTATGGCCACACTTCGCAACCACACCGTGTCATTCCATAACTTGGAGAACTAAGTGCGCCTAATTTCTAAGTCACTCTCGGAAAGACCTCAAGGGAGTTTGCCAAGCAACACTGAAACCAATCCAAGAGAACATGTGAAGGCAATCACTTTGAGAAGCGGTCATGAAATTGATGGTACGCTCCCAAGTGAGAAGACCAATGTTTAGTCACCCGAGGTCATGGAGGTTGAGGAAATCGCAAAAGAGAAGGAGGTGGCACCCCCACCTTACAAGCCAAGAATCCCTTACCCTTCAAGGTTGAAGAATGACCAAAATGATGAGCACTACAAGAAGTTCTTGGGTCTATTCAAGCAATTACACATAAACATTCAATTTGTAGAGCCGTTGTCTCAAATGCCACGTTATGCAAAGTTTCTCAAGGACCTATTGACCAATAAGAGGAAGTTGGAGGAGAGTGCATCTGTGATTCTAGATGCTTCATGTTTGGTGATGTTGCAAAATAATATGCTGAACAAGAAGAAGGACACTGTAAGTTTTATCATTCCATGCAACATTGTTAATTTGGGAGAAGAAAAGGCATTGGAGGATTTAGGGGCTAGCATTAATGTCATGCCTTATACTTTCTTTCAGAAGCTAGGTTTGGGAGAGCCTAGGCCTACTCGGATGACACTTTATTTGGCGGATCGAACAGTTAGGCATCCAAGGGGCATCATTGAAGACGTACTTGTGAAAGTTGACAAGTACATATTTCCTATAGACTTTGTAGTGTTGGATGTGGATGAGGATGTCAATATTCCGCTGATACTTGGGAGGCCGTTCTTGCGCACTTCCAAGGCTCTTATTGACATGGATGACTGGGAGTTGATTTTATGAGTTGGTGATGACAAGTTGACATACGGCCTCGTCGAAGCCATGCGACATTCTCTTGATTTTGATGATACTCTTTATTTTCATGATACTACTGATGAGTTAATTAATGAATACGTGCAGGAGATGATGTGTCCGGACCCATATGAAGGGGTGCTAGATCAAGAAGTGGAGAATAAAGAAGTCTTATCTCTTGGTCTAGAGGATAAGATTCAACCTACCACGGGGATCATGAAGAGGATGATCCAAAGATGAAGGGAGCAAGGAGACACCATAAGTAACGGTCCAAGGCTAATGGGGATGTGCAAGCACAGAGTAAGGGTGATGAACCCTTGTGTCGTAACAAGCTCGATAAGTCCCACTCTACCTTGAAAAGTTTATGTTCATCATGCTTTTAGGTTGTCAGTAAGAAGGAAACCTTCATTTATTAGCCTCCGTGAGGTAAGAAGAGGTACATCAAGCTTAGTGACGTTAAACAAGCGCTTATTGGGAGGCAACCCAAGTCTTTACTATTTTTCTGGGTTTTAGTTTAGTATTTGCATGAATAAGAGCTTTAGTATTGGTGTCTTAATCTTTAACATGCTATCGTTGTGTTTTTCTTGTGGATTATTGGTGTTGTCTGTGTGCTTAATTGTGATTGGTGAAGTTTTTTGGTCATTTAACTATGTTTTTCATGATTCTCTGGTCATTTTTTCATAGCATAGGCAGGCTTTGTGTGTGCAGAAATTTTTTGCAGAGTTTGTAAATTTTCTAAGTCATCCTGAGAAAACACACGACCGTGTGGAATTACCACATGGCCGTGTGTTTCCATTTAGAGCTCATCCCGAGAGGACACATGGGCGTGTGTTTGCCCCTGTGAATCGCCTTGTGACAGTCATAAGGCCCCTATGGATGACCCTGTGAATGGCATGCGGGGGGTGGGTAATTACCACATGCCGGTGTAAATCTCTACAGAGAGTTCTCCTCCATCCTGAGAGCACACAGGGGCGTGTGAGTGCTCCTCTGAGTATCCTTATGAGTATCCACAAGCTCATGTGGAATTTCCACAGGGGCGTGTAGAGCACTTAGCCAAATCTTCAAGTGGGCAGAGAAGCCACAGGGGTGCGTGGGTGCCCTATCAGTCTGGCACACGGGTGTGTGGAATTTCCACACGCCCATATGGATACGTTCAGAGGTAACTCAAGCTATCCTGAGAGCACAAAGGGACGTGTTTCTGCCCTTGTGGTGCCCCCTATTTAGACACATGAGTGTGGGGAATTTCCACACGCCCATGTTTATGTACAGAACTCAAAAGGCTGTGATTTTTCATTGTAAATCTCCTTTACCTTTTCATTTTCACAGCCCAAAGATCCACACCGGCGTGTAGAATTTTCACACGACGGTATGGATTTTTGCAGAATTGATTTGTGACTTTATTTTATCGATTTTCTTTTCAATTCTCACAGATATGGACCCAGGACTACGAAAGCGGCCGGCAAGCATCCACGAGAGTTGTCTCCCGAGCCTGAGTAGTTGGAATTTGTGATCCCTGAACACTTGGTTCAGTTTGAGTGTCTATCGTAGCTCAAGTTCTGGCTGTCATGTTTCCCAGACTTGAATACACTCAGTGAGATCTAGAGAGGAGATGTGGTCTCTAAGGAGGTTGATGAGCTCCTTTCATTCGGTAGCTAGTGCAGGTTACTGTCGATTCGAGAGCTAGCTATTCTGATGCTCGTGTTAGAGGTGCTCTCGTTATTCGAGTTTGATCACTCATACAATTGTTTCTTGAGTATCAATACTATATAATTCAGAGCATTTAGACAGTACTACAACATGAGTGTCTCACAATTCTTGATCTGGCTTGGATTGTATGATGTTGCTTTCACTGATATAGAGGAGTACGCATAGTTACAGATGGACTATCCCGGTAGTTTGACTCCGCACAGAACTTATAGAACATTGTGTGGCCAAGGTCAGTATAAGCCGGGGGTGTCGAAGGCCACATGTCTCTCCCAACTGAGCTACAGATATATCCACGTAGTCCTGATCAAATCGGTGAGCGGTCGCAATGATAGTACCGGAGTTTTGAGCGAACATGAATTACTTTACTTACACTCCATGGTACAGAGCGAGAAGCTATATCTTAGGCACATTGTGGCAGAGTATTTGAGACATCATGGGCAGTATGCAAGAGTAGGGGTGATTTTCTCAGGTCTGTACATCACCAGATTCATGATTGGGATGGGTTTATTGGACACTATTTATGGGGCCGAGAAGACGATTGTACCATCTCTCCTTGGTGTAGATACTATAAGACCGATGGCCATGGTGCGCAGATACAGAGATGGGGTTTATGTGATGAACATGTCCCCACCAGAGCCAGTCAAAGCCGAGGGAGATGCAGTTGAGGGTTCTTAGCCCGCGCAGGAGCCACAGAAGGTGTAGTTTCAGACAGAGGCACCCTCGAGAGCACAGGAGCTACCCCCAGTGCAGATATTTTCTCCTACTCGAGGCTATAGTCAATTTGAGAGGCTCGAGAGCACTGTAGGGGTACTATAGAGTGTCATGGCTGAGGTTTGCATGACACAGGTTGTGAACCACATTGAGGTGATGACACGACTTGATAACCTACGACAGTTACTTGAGAGAGACGTGACCTTGCCATTTATTTTGAGACCCCAGGCTCTACCGATTCCACCAGCATCTCCAGCACCACCATTCGTAGTTTTAGCAGCACCGGTTGATCCACCAACATCATCTTCTTCACTAGCAGCAACAGCCGAGATAGCACTAGGCACCGACGCTTGAGGGGTCTTTTACTTTATGTTTTTCATATTTTATTTTTGCATTTTATTTTGGACTTGTACTACTTAGAAAGGATCTTCATTCTGAGTTTATCTTTTATTTTCAGTTGCTTCGAGTTGTATTTCATTTCTATATTTTTATAAACTCAAGTTTATTTTGTTTTTGTTGAGCTTCACTGAACCCCCTTATGTATACGTGTAGATGGTCTTGGCAGTATGAAAATTGAGGAATAGTCATAGACACGGTCAATGTGACATTCACTTGGCCGTGTGTGCTCCTCAACCCATTGGAACTCAACCCTCAATGAATATAGCTCCATCAAATGTACCACTAGGAGTTCAAAGGAGTATTGTTTCAATTGCCCACCTCCAAATATGGTTTTGATTGCTTTATATTCTATTGTTCTTGCATGTGTAAATTGAGGGCAATTTACATCTTAAGTGTGGGGAAGAGTTCACATTACACATGTTCTATACTTCTGCTTTCATTGTTCATACACATGTAGCCAATGGCAATTCACCTTAGATGCAATGGTTGTATTCTTAAGTTTAGAGGAATTTTTAACATTGAATGGTCCCATACTCTTGTTTTTACTTGAATTTTTAGGAATTTTTGCCTGATTGATACTTTGTTGCACAACTCATTCATTAAACCTTGTGGAAACTTAAGTTCGACGTTTAAGTGACTAGTTTTAGTTTCTTTCGTGCTTTAGTTTCTTTGAAAAAAAAGTTGAATAAAAAAGAAAAAAAATAGTTATGTTTGTTTGGTTTGTACATTGGGGGTGGAAGAGCTACCACCTATGAAGTGTGAAGCTACTTTCATAAGTCGGATACTAGTTATGCCCTAATGAGAGAAAGAGCTATCTCATAGGATGAGTGAAAGCTACTACCCCGGTAGAAATAGCTACCACCATGAAAGTGTGAAAGCCACCTTAGCGGCTATCTTGAAAAGGGCTACCTTAGAGGATGTGTGAAGCTACTACCTTCTCCTTTCTTTTTGTACATAAGTAAGTCCCTTGAATTTAGTGCTTTGAGGAGTATACGTTGGGTTGACTTGAGTGAGTTACACACACTTACACTATCTAGGGTTGTTGTCCTTTTTTATTAAAGTTTTTAGCTAGAGCATTGATTTTTCTTATTTGGTGTTGAAATATTTTCTTGTAGAATGATTCCCTTGCATGCTTATGGTGAACCTAAGGCCAAGCACTTTCAATTTTTCTTCTTATATGCTTTAAAATTTTATTTTTGCTTGAGGATAAGCAAAAGCTTATGTGTGGGGAAGTTTGATAAGTGCATGTGCATTAGTAATATGAAGTATTCTTTTCTTACATTGAACATTACTTTTCTTAGATTTTATTGCTTATTCATGTGTATTTGTGTTCTTTTGTGCATGAAGGGTTATGGAGATAAGTGTGGAAGAAAGGAGCCAAAAGTAGATCATGGATGGATTTTGTTGATGAAATCTTGAAGTGAAAAAACGAAAAAACACAAGTTGTGCTCCAAAACATGTGAGTGTGTGCCAACCTCCATTGGGCTCGAGCAAATACATAGTTTGGAGGGGCACAAAGGCAGTCACACTCATGTGTTCCGACTTATGCAATGCTAGCAAGATCTTTGTCAATGTAATTTTATTCAAGATATAATGCGATCTACCGCATGAATGTGTGCCCATTCATGTGGCCTCGATGAAAAATGTGGTGTCGGGAGCATTTTGCTGAAGTACTATAGCAGTTTACTACAGTAGTTACTGTTCACATATTGTAGAAATTAATTCCTTGAAATTCACAAAGCCGTGTGGAAATTCCACACGCCCGTGTGGATACCCGATTCCAGCGCAATTTTAGCCGTGATTTCAGACGTTTTAAAGGATTCTTTTCCCATCTTTTTCACATCTTTGGAGGTGCTCGCAGCTAGGGTTTGGAGAGGCTTTGGCAAGGTTTTGGAGTGGTCCTACACCCTTCAACACCGCATTATTGGGGAAGCTTTCGTCGACGTCGATTCAGTGAGGTGTGCCCTAGGCTTGATGAGGGAACCTTTGGAGAAGACGAGGCTACTCCACAAGACCATCGATACAGACTATAAGGGGTTTTACTTATGGATTGCATGCATTTACATTCGATTTCATTATTGATTGTATCTTTCTCCATGGAGAGCTAAACCCCTAGTGGGTGCTTGGACATGTAAACCCTAGGCTGATATTGTCTTATTGACCTTTTATTATGTTTTTTTAATTGATGTTTTTAATTGAGTTCCAATCTTCAATGCTTGTTGAGTTGATTTTCCCTTAGAGTGACACTAGAGTTGCGAATCCATCTTGGTAATGTTTGTGGATGAGTGACACACTATAAGGGTTAGACAAACAAAGGTTGGAGAGGGTCGAGAGAGTGAATCGAGAGGTAGTAGAATGTCCCCTTTCCCTTCTGGTGTAATTTATTTTAACTCTGTGTTCCAAGAGTTCTTTGCGGTCACAACAGAGTGAAGTGCTAAGAGAGGGACTCCGATGGGGCTTAGTTACACAAACAACAGAGTGAAACGTTTAAGTAATCATTAGTTCTGGGGCTTAATTGTGACTGGTGGTCTTTCTCCTTAACCAAAGGGTTAGATCTATATTAGGGAATAGGGTTTATCACTTGGAGTACCAAGAGCTTCTTGCAACCCCACACAGTCTGAGGCATCGAGAGTACTCCTTTCCGCCAGGGCATAGTGTAGGGTTAGTCACGGTTGACCTTAGGTTTGGGATCGTGTGTTATAGGATTTCCATGACTCATTAAACATTAGTTAAGAGACATAATGATTGTTCTTGCACTTGAAACAATAGTCCTAGGTAGAGCAATGTCTGGGTGCCCCACTTTTTTATGGATTGTCTTTCCTATTATTCTCTTGCATCTCTTTCTTATTTTCTTTTATTTCAGTTTGCATTGATATTGTTCACACAACGTTTGAATCATATTCATCATAGTTAAATAGCAATACCTGTGTTTCTGATCACTATTCCCTCTGGATACAACTACCCACTCATTAGGGTATTTTATTACTTTGACAACCCGTGCAGTTACGGTACACACTCGTAAGGGGTGTGTCATGCATCCTCGGGCTCATCGCCCTTGTCAGAATCTTCTAGAGAAGGTACAACCAATACATACCTGCCCGAAGCATCCTTCTTTACCATACCCATCATGCGTAATGTCTCTAAGTTCAGTGGCGAAGGAACAATGACCTTCTCACCTTCCTGAATGGCTTCTATAAGACCCATCCCCTAGATGAGTTGCATGATGTATGGCCCGGTAAATAGTAATCCACATGCACATACTTGCCCTGATATTTTAGAAAGTCAGCCAGTATGTATCCCAAGTGAATAGGAAATCTCAGCACCATGCAGTAAAGGTAGAGGAGATCGAGTTTGCTCAAAACACCAGTGCTATTGCCCCGCTAATTCACCGACCAACTAATAATAGTGGAATGTATCTGTGGGTCAGGCGAATGAGTAGGGAGGCCTTAGTAGACCTTGGCTTAACTAAATGTCTCCATACAACATCCTGCAAGCATGGCTAGGAGTCATTCTAAAGGGATAATCGCATGGCAACTGAGTGTACTCCTCAGTGTGAATGAAATCCTTGTCGTACAGTCAATCTGCAATAGAGAACTGTGTCAGGATCATGCTGTGGTACTGCCCAAGTGCACAGAATTGGGTCATGTCCTCCTAACTGTAGTTATTGTATGAACGGTCGATGTTGAAGGATGGGAGGACTTCCTATGTAAAATCATGGGTGGCTAATTCCTTGATAGATAAGAGCTTCTTCCAACCACCAACATAAAGTTGCTCGCTTACTTCCTCTACCAATTCTCATGCTCACACTTGTTCGATTGCTGGCAATACTTGCAAATCTAGAGCTCAGGACTATCCAAACTTAAGCCTTAATAGATGCTCAAATACAACCTGATGCTCGGGTACCTTCAACTCCAACTCCTTGGAAGATGCCTCATGGGTTGAACAAGGACCCTTGGAAGCCAGTTTCCTAGTTCTAGGAGCTATTCGTGATAAAAGAGAACCAAAAGAATCAATTTCGGCTTAAAATCATGCTATAGGAAGTCACACTATCGTGTGGAATAGCGACATGGCCATGTGTTTTCATTAGTTGAAAGAAAAGCACTCAATACATGAACTAGCATTAAAAGGTGATTAAAAGCACTCAATACCAACATATATAAACAAGGCGACTACTCAATGGAACTTATTTTTGCAGAAGTAAAATTAAGAACTAAAACTAAAGTAACCACTTGGATTGGCTCTCAGGAAGCACTTGTTTTACATCATGAGCTTGACATACCTGTTGCTCACCTCAAGGGGGTTCATGACATACAGATGGCCTCTTACCTGTAATCTTAAAGCATGATAAATATTAATTTTGTAGGTTAGAGGGAGAGTGATAGAGCTTGTTACCAATCGAGGAAGTATCACTCTTAACTTGTGAGTGCTTATCCCCAGAAATGTTGGTATGTTTCTTGTGGTGACACCTCAACCTTTTCAGCTTTTGGATCATCTTTTTCATTATCCCTGGTGTTTTTGTACCTTTTGCACTAGACCAATTGATGAGGTTTCTCTATTTTTGACATCTTGGTCTAGCCATCCTTCAAATGTGTGTGGGAATAACATTTCATATACATAATTATTAATTAACTCATTAGTGGAGTCAGGAATATACAAAGTATAATCAAAATCAAGAGAATGTCGCATGGCTTTAGCAAGGTGTTAAGTCAACTTCTCGTCTCTGATCATCAATGCCATCTCCTCGTTGTCTATGTCAATAAGAGCCTTTGAAGTGCGCAAGAATAGCCTCCCAAGTATCAATGGTACATCGACATCCCTATTCATGTCAAGCACAACAAAATCTATGGGAAAAATTATACTTGTCCACCTCGACAAGTACATCCTCAATGATACCCCTCGGGTGTCTTACTAAATGGTCAACTAGATGAATCATCATTCGAGTGGGCCTTGGTTCTCCCAACCCCAACTTTTGGAAAAAAGTGTAAGGCATCACACTAATATTGCCCCCTGAGTCTGCCATTGCCTTTTCTTCATCTAAATTCCCAATGTTACACGAGATGATGAAACTTCCAGGATCCTTCATCTTGTTCGGCATGTTCTTTTGCAATACCACTGAGAATGACGCATCTAAAATCACAATTATCCTCCATCTTTCCCTTATTGGTTAAGATGTCCTTCAAGAACTTTGAATAACAAGGCATTTGTGACAACGCCTCCACAAATGGGATATTAATGTGCAACTATTTAAATAGGCACAGAAATTTCTTGTACTGCGCATAATTTTGGTCATTTTATACCGTTGAAGAGTAGGGGATCCTCGGTTTGTAAGGTATGGGAGCCACCTCAATCTATTTCCTCTTTGGTGAATCATGTGCAACCTTTTCAGTTGGGAGCTTACTCTCAAGTTCATGACCACTCATCAAAGTGATTGTTTTTAGCTGCTCTCGTGGGTTTGTCTCTATGTTACTAGGAAAACTCCCTTGAGGTCTCTTTGAAAGTGACTTTGCAATTTGTCCCACCAAATTTTCCAAATTGTGTAATGATGCAATGTGGTTGTGAAGTGTAGTCTCTATGCCTTGGAATCGTCTATCGGAGGACTGGATGAACTTGGTTAACACTTTTTCCAAATCAGACATACGATTATCTAGACTTGTAACTCGATTGTCTAGACTTGAAACTTGATTCTCTAGACTATTAGACTACAGTTACTAAAATCTTGGTGGCCAAGGGGACTTCAAGTATCTCTGATTACTCCAAGAAAAATTTTGGGTGATTTCTCCACCCTGGATTGAAAATGTTGTTGATAAGTGCTTGTGAGATAAGAATGCGAATTGTTCTTTCCTTATGATGAGCATTACATTTATCAGGTTTTAGCGCTAATATGTGTGCATTTATGTTACTTTCATGCATATATTGTTGTGAAGCCGAATGTTAGAGAAAGAAGCCAATGTAAATTATGAATGCACCATTTGGAGGAAATCTTGTGAAGGATCAAATGCAAAGACATGAGTCGGGTTCAAGATGCAAGAATGTGTGCCAACCTCCTCATATTCAAGTCAGGACAATGATTTGGATGGGCACAAAGGCACATTCAAGTATTCCGGCTTGTGCATGTATAGCAAGATCTCCACCAATATATCCGTAAATGTGTGCCGTTCACGTTAACTCGATGAGAACATGGATTCGGGAGTAATTTGTGGTAGTACTGTAGTAGGGTACTGTAGCAAACAGTGCAGAAATTAACTGTAGAAGATACTATTCACAGCCGGCCGAGAAAAGTGATTTCCAGAGAATCCACATGGGCATGTGGAAATTCCACACGCCCGTGCGCTATTCCATAAGCCCGTGCGCTATTCCACAAGCCCGTGCGATGAATCCACGGGCGTGTGGATTCCCGATTCCAACCCTATTTAAGGCCAATTTCAGCCCCGATTTCAGCATTCTTTTCTCCATCTTTTCCCCAACTTGAGAGAGGGCCGCGGCTAGGGTTTGGAGAGGTATTGGCTAGGGATTGGGAAAGGTTCTATGGCTCTGACATAGCGCTCCATTTGGAACAAGGTTAGTGGGAGAGCTTTCGTCGGCACCGATTCGGCGAGGTATATCCTAGGCTGGACATAGGGACCCTTGGACGAGTAGAGGCTTCTCCACAAGACCATCGTCATGACTACCAAGGGGGTTTTCTATGGATTACTTGTTTTTACATTCGAATTCATTGATTGTAACTAGCTCCATGGACAGCTAAACCCCCTAGTGGGTACTTAGATTTATGAAGCCTATGATGTATTTGTTTCATTAAACCTTGTTATATTGCTTTCATTAATTAATGTGTTAATTGAGTTCCAATATTGAATGCTTGATTGTTTGAATACTCACTTAGAGTGACAGTAGGGTTGAGAGTTCTTTTTGGTAACCCTTCTGAGTTATTGACACACCACGAGAGTTAGACAAAGCTAGATTAGAGAGGATTGAGAGGGTGAGTCGAGAAGTAGCGGAGCGTCCCCTTTCCCCTCTGGTGTGATTCATCCTACCTCTATTTCCTCAAGTTTTTTGCAGTCATAGTAGATTGAATGAGCTAAGGGATGACCTTTCACTGGGGCTTAGTTGCAGAGGCAACAGAGTGAAGTGTTGAACTGATTTTAGCACCTAGGGCTTAATTGTGAATAGTGACCTTTCATCTGGACCAAAGGGTTAGGTCTACATCTAGGAAAGGGATTTATCACTTGGAATCCCTATAACTCATTGCGATTCTATACGAGTGCGAGGTTGAGAGATTGTTCAATTTCTCCTGCGGGACATGTATAGAGTTAGGCATAGTTGACCTTAGATTTGGGATCATGTATTGAAGGATCTCCACGACTCATTAATGCATTAGTTAGAAAGCATATTTGAGGGTTTTTGCACTTGAAATGATTGTTCTTGGCCGAATAATATCCGGGTACCCCATTTATATCCATTGCCTTAGCTCCCATTTACTTGTGCTTTCTCACTTGTCTCTTTTACTTTTGTTTACATTACCTCTTGTTACACAAATATTATACACTTTTCGCTTAGTTAAGAAACAATTCAAGTATTTTTATTCCATACTCATCTGGGATTTATTACTTCGACAAACCCGTGCACTTGTGAGACATATGTAAGGGGCATTTTCAGTTTCTATAAGGATTGCCTTGGCCTCACATTGCATTCCCCACAAAGTCTACCTGATCAATAGGTGCTATACTACCAATAGAAATCGGATAATCCGATGATGTATGTCCATATCCACATCCTTCAAAATTGATTACTGTTGTCACTCTTGGAGAAGATAGAGTGTCTAACTTTTTGCTCAAAACTTTTACTTGGGTCGCTTGGGATGTGACTTCATCAATCTCATGAAGACCGGCTACCTTCTTCTTGTCACAAGAATTCCATTGAAAACTGTTCATAGCCATTTCTTCAATGAGTTATTGTGTAGCTTTAGGGGTTTTACTTCGTAAGGTACCTCCTTCTGCTACATCAAGTAATTGCTTGGATTCAACCCATTGTAGAAGGTGTGGACAATCATATACATGGGGAACCCATGTTGTAGATATTTCCACAAGAGGTCTTTCAACCTTTAGCATATCTCAAAGAGAGACTCCAATTCCGTTTGCGCAAAAGAAGAGATCTTATTTCTAAGCTTAACACATTTTCTGGGAGGGAAATATTGAGCAAGAAAAGCTTCTATCATTTCATCCCATGTAGTGATCAATCAATGCTCGAGGTAATGACTGTAACCACGGTTTTGCTCTCCCCTTTAAGGAAAATGGCAAGGCTCTCAATCGAATAGCATCATTCGTAACCCCATTGATCTTGAGCATATAACACACTTCTAAGAAGTTCTCGATATGGTTGTTTAGATCCTCATCTGTCAAACCATTAAACTATATTGGCTGCTGTACCATTTGGATGAAACCTGGCTTAAGCCTAAAGCTTTGAGCTGTAATCGGTGGCTTGACAATGCTAGACTGCATGCCTAAAACTATAGGTTTTGCATGGTTTGAGAGTATCCTCTATTGCTCATTCTGCTTAGCCATGTTATTAGATACCTCAACCTCTATTTCAGCTTGATAGTTCTATTCTTGTACAAGTTCCTTTCCCTGTCAATAAATTCTTTGCTCAATCTCTATATCACCTTCAACTAATGTCGACGGGTTGCCTTGAGTCATAAACTGGAGTTGAAATCAAGAAAAGAAAACAAATTAGAGTGATGGAAGAGTAGAAATATGGAATAGAATAGATGGTAAATAGCTAAAATAACAAAGTATAAATGCTTCTAAGATGTCTATTCCCCGGCAATGGCACCAAAAACTTGACACACCCTTGTGTGTGTACCGCAAGTGCACGGGTGTCAAAGTAATAAAGTACCCGAGGGATGGATAGTTGAATCTACAAGGAATAGACTCTAGTAACAAACAACCTTGCTAAATAGCCAAATTATCAATCAATTTGTGAATATGTTCAAGATGCTATCAAAAGACATGTAAGGAAAGGGAAAGAAGAGGAGATAATCAATGATAAAGTGGGGTACTCAGACAATGGTCCCCCAAGATTTTAGTTCCGAGTGCAAGACAAAGATTACGCTTCCCTTATTGAGATTTAATGAGTCATGGAAATCAAAAAGCAGAAGGTCCCAAATCTAAGGTCAACCATGACTAGTCCCCTATGAGAAGCCGACAGAGAGAAAACTCTTAATGCCTCACACCATATATGAGAGATTCTAAGTGATAAACCCTATTCCAAAACCCAGATCAAATCCTTTGGTCCAGGTGAAAGATCCCTAATTACAACTAAGCCTCCACGGAGAGAGAACTCTCGAAGCCTCACTACCTCTTGACTCACCCTATCGACCCTCTTTAACCTTTGGCAATCTAATCCTAATAGTGGTGGTCACTCGTCAAAAGGATGATTAAAATATGTTCTCAATCCTAGTGTCACTCTAAGTGAAAACTAAGCATTAGACACACAAGATTGAAACTCAAATAAATTCTCAATTAAAAGAAACACAATTTAAATCAATGAAATAATACATAGTAGGGTTTACAAGTCTAAGTACCCACTATGGGTTTAGCTCTCTAGGGAGCAATACAAAATCAAAGATGAAAGCAAATAAATATGTAGACAATCCATAAAGATAACCCCCTATTATTTCATGATGACGGTCTACAAGAGTTGCTCCTCCTTTTCCAAAGACTCCTTAACCATAAAGTTAACCTCCTTGTCAAGCCTAATACACAACTCGGTGAATCGATGTCGTCCACAGCTCCCCCAATAACTCTCCTTCAAAAGAAATCGATGTTGAATGGCGTAGAAGCTCTCCCAAACCTTTTCAAAAAACTCTTATAAACCTGTACCATGCTCCCTATCCATGATAGGAAATGATACCCAAACCACGTGGATGTGTGGCATTCCATGTGGCCTCAAGAGAAGAATGTTGGAGCATTGTTTATGAAGAAAAATGTAGCAAAGTATTGCAACAAAATCACTGTGGCAAAACACTGTTCACATGGAGTCACGTGATAGACATCGGTTTTGAGTATAAATATGTCTTTTGCCTTATTCTTTTGATACTTTTTGACAACTTTTGAAAGGCGAATTGGCTAGGGTTTGGAGAGGAGGTCTTTGGTTAATTTGAGTGACATTCTTCATCAACTTTGATAGATTCCTTCTTCATCATAGAATTAAGGAAGCCATCAGCGACCTCGCTTAGGAGAGGAATCCTTCAAGACGTTGAGTGACCCATCAAGGCCATCATCACGAATTCAAGGGGGTTTTATGCCATGGTTTTCATTGATTTACATTGCATTATTTGTTTTGTAATTTTCCCATTGAGGGATAAACCCTAGTAGGTATTTGGGCATGTGAACCCTAGGGATATTATTCTTATATTGATTTACTTTGTGTTTCCTATTAAATTCGAGTTGAATTAAGTTTCAATCTTTCTTTCTTATTTCATGTTTGCTGTATTGATCTTGTGGCTGATTGGTTTGCATGAGTTGTTGCCTTGGTGAGAGAGAGGTCTCCATTAGGGCTAGAACCTACAGATTAAAGAGGGTTGAGAGGGTGAGTCATGAGATAGTGGAGTATTCCCTTTCCTCTTTGAGTAGTACATTCTATGTTCGTATTCCCTAGGCTTTTTGTAACTATATTTGGTGTGAGGTGTGAGATTGAGAGATTTCTCCACTGGGACTTGTTGGGGGTTAGGGATATTTCATCTAGAGGTAAGGTTAGGTCTATCCGCAGGAATTCCTAGAGCCTATTGCGGTCATATGTTGTGTAAGGTATTGAGATTGAGCGATTTCTCCACCGAGACATCATAGGGAACTAGTTTCGGTGATCTGGAGGCGAGATCTATTATTCTTGGATTGCCTTGAATTGATTAACTTGGTTTAGAAACACTTGTACATATTGTGCCTCATGATCGATCCTAAGGGGAGCATTATCCGGGTACCTCATCTTGATTGATTGATACTTCCCTCATTTCTACTCTTTCGTGTTTGCTTATGACATTCATACTTCTCGTTATTAAGTTCATTTCATCATATTCTTGATTCTGACTAAATAACTTAGAAGTAGTTGTTATTAATACTTCCGTTCTCTGTGGATTCAACTACCTAATTCATTGTGTACTTTATTACTTTGACACCCGTGCACTTCTGGCACATGCACGCAAGAGATGTGTTAGATAGCTTTTGAAATATTTGAACAACTCGAAACATAAGTGTGCAACTGGCTTTATGTCTTTCTACATCACCTATTTACTCAAACTCTTTAGAAGTTATCACACACCATCATATGTATAATCATGGCTTGTATCTTGCTCATTAAGTTACACAAAAGAGCTCCAAAAAGAACCTCCATGACCTATTTTTGCATTGTTCCTTGGTAACATGCCTTCACAAGCCTAAATTCACAAAAGAACATAAAAATAAAATAATAAGCCATAAAATCTTATGAAAATAATGCTCCATGTAAGTAAAGCATACTAATCAATATGCATATGGTAAATGCCTAAATATATGTATTTTATAAATATTAATTGTGTATGATTTGTGTAATTTATTGATGATTCGATGCATTTTTTACGGTTTAATTATTTAATTTCATGTTACAGGCATAAAAGTAGCTAGGTGGGCTCAACGATGCGATTTGAGAAGAAATCGACACCGAAAACATCATTTTAGGGCTCAGTACTGTAACAGTACTCCAGCAGCCTGAAGCACGAAGACTTGGTGAAGATTCTATGTCTAGGAATCCTTACGGGCAACCTCACGGTCGTGAAGATGACCGCAAGAAATTCAGAGAGCAACAGTGCTGTAGCAGTTACTATAGCCAATTTGTAGCAACTTATTGAAATTTTCAGCCCATTTTCTGAACATCCTCATGGCCAGTATATTGACTGTGAAGCCGCCCACAAGCCATCCCAAAGCCAATCTTTAAAAGCTTCTTTAAGGCATTTCTTTTTGAGGAGGAGAGACACCTTCTTGGAGCTCATCACCACCATTATCAATCTAAGGAAGAAGAAGGTGCTTGAGGGCATTTCTATGGAGGATTTGATGAGGAAAGCTCAATTTTGAGCAAGATAGACCCCAAGGCCTTGCTTGTAGGAGGTTGAAGACAAGGCAAGCCAAACCTTTGAGTGGTGTCATTGGAAGCTCATCTCCGAGGGATCCAAGCATCATTCGGCCTCCAACCCTTGAAGGAGTATGTTCATGCTTTATAAATATGCCTTAACCATCAGCTATTTGTACCCCCCTATTTCTAGGGTTGTTATTAGTTTGTGTTTCAACCCTAACTTGAGAGAATCACCACTCCCATTACAATCATAGGAGGATTTGGGTGGAAGAGATTTCATATCCAATACTCATACCGGATTAGGGGTCCATTGCCATAACCATCGGGTTGACCTAATTTAGGGGTTTCTCGGTCCAACTAGGCACTTACATAATAATTCTAGCATCCTACACACTTTAGTAACCCCCGAGGGGATCCTTATCCATGACCACTTCCCTGATTACTCCCCATATATTACCTTCATTGTTAGCATTCTAGTTGCATTTGTTTAGTCACTTTGTTTTTTTATCTATCACATTCAGACTTGCAGGTTAAACAACTTAACGAAGAGGAAGTAAGAGTAGATTCTCAGGCCCTTGGGAATATGTCCCTCTCATGTTCTGACGAGAGGTTGTACTTGATGACCCGTACACTTGCGGGATTGCACAAGCCATCATGTTTTTGGCGTTATTGCCGGGGACCCACGAGGAATACTAGAAAAACTTAGAGCGTGTTGATTTGACCATTGTTTTGTTTTGTGTTTACTATTCTTGTATATATTTCTTAATTTGCATTTCCTTATCTTTCTCTTTTGTAAATATTTGTGTGCTGAGTCTTATTTTTGTAAATATATTTTTTCTCTTCTTCAATCATGGCTTTGATTGGGTAGGATTTATACCCTCGTCACTCATGTGAGCCGGCAAGATTGGGTAGTTTATATTTCGATTATAATCAGTGGAAGAAACAATATTGTGAGGACTTAACCAATCAAACTCTAGAGAATCAAAAGGTTCAGTTCTCTTTCAAGGAATACATGGAATCAAAATGGGCAAACCTTATTGGAGATTCTTGCCCACCTAGTTGCCAACTCGACCCTGTCAATGAAGAATTAAGAGACACTTCAAATGGATCCCCAGAGTCAATAAGTCTAGTTGAAGAAGTGACAGATCAAACAAGGCTAGGAGGCTCAAATGAAATATACTATATACAAGTATGTGACTTAAATTCGATTGACACAGAGGTTCAGGTCACAGAAGACAGTTCCAGCAGTGTGATAAGTGCTTGAGTAGACATATTTTTATATATGTTTTACATGCATTGAGCATCATTTTTACTGTGGTTTATGTCTCATATTGTGTATTTGGTGTTCTTTTATGCATATAGGTTGTGAATGCCTTGAAGAGTAAAAAGGAAGCAAAGATAGGCTATAAAAACACAATGTTGGGAGTTCTTGTTCAATTGAAGGACCAAGACACGAGAGCAGTTCATAAATGTGGAGATGTGTGCCAACTTCCAAGAAGATTCAAGTCAATTCACCATTTGGAAGGGCACAAAGCCAGCCACATCTTCATATTCCTTCTCTTTGTGAAGATTGCAAGACCTCTCAAAGATACGTCGATGAATAAAAGTTTTATAGCCTACCACATGGACGTGTGCCCGGACATGTGGCCTTAAGAGAAGAGTGTTCGGATTGTGTTTTGTGAAAAGTACTGTAGTAATTTCACCGATAATGCATCGCAGAGAATCACTCGCTCACGCCGCGTGGAAATTCCGCAGCCCACGTGGAAATTCTTGCAGCCTCACGCGGTGCGTGGAAAATCCACACGGGCGTGTGAGGGCACGTGACAGACGCGATCTAAGGCCTATAAATAGCCTTTTTGCCCTATTCTTTCTCATCTTTTGTGCGGCTCTTGAGGGGTGAGACGGCTAGGGGTTTGGAGAGGAGGTCTTTTGCGGCTTTGGAGGCGCTTCGTCACCAACTTTGATAGATTCCTCCTCCGTCATAGCATAAAGGAAGCCACCGGTGAACCTAGCTTCGGAGTGGGTCCTTCAAGACGTCAAAGCTCTCCATCAAGGCCATCGGTTCATATATAAGGGGGTTTATTTCTATGGTTTTAATGTACTTTCATTCATTGATGGTGTGTTTTTGTATGTTGCTCCATGGAGAGCTAAAACCCTAGAGGGTATTTGGGCTTGTGAACCCTAGGATTCTCATCTTTTTGTGGATTTGCTTAGTGTTTCTATTTAATCGGAGTTTGATTAAGTTTTTAATCTTGTATTCTCATTGCTTGCTTGTTTAATTAATCCTTGTGGTTGATTGGATTTGCATGATTTGTTGCCTTGGTGGGAGAGAGATCTCCATTAGGGTTAGAACCTCAAGATTGAAGAGGGTTGAGAGGGTAAATCATGAGATAGTGAAGTATCCCCTTTCCCTCCGATTGGTGTATTCTATCTCCATTCCCTAAGCTCTATGCAACCATATTTGGAGGGAGGCGTGAGATTGCTCGATTTCTCCGCCGGGACCTTGTAGGGGGTTAGGATCCTTCGCCGGGAATTAGGGTCAGATCAATCTTTAGGAATTGGATACACAATTTGGAATCCCTAGAGTGCTTTGCGATCATATGTGGTGTGAGGTGTTGAGATTGAGTGATTTCTCCACCGGGACCTCGAGGGGGACTAGTATCGGTGATCTAGAGATAGACCCGATTATGTTTGGATTTCACGACTTAACTTACTCATCATAGAAACACTTTTGCTTATCCGGTACCTAATACTCGAATCCTAGGGGGAGCAATGCCCGAATACCCCACTTTTATCGATTGAGATTCTTCTTCCATTTTTACCCTTGCATATTCGTCTCCGTGTTCATCTCTTCGCACATTAGATCACCACACTATCTCATTATCATTGGGCTAGATAGCAGAGAAGAAGTTAGTACTAGTAGTCCTGTTCCCTGTGGATTCGACTACCCGACTCACCGGGTATTTATTACTTCGACACCCGTGCACTTGCAGTACACACACGCATATTCGGACGTGTCACAGTGACAGTTCATTAAAAGTAGAGGACGAGAGAGTTGAGAAACATGATCTTGCAATTATGGGAGATTAAAGTCATCAATTGAAGAGCCTCTAAAACTGGAATTGAAGCCACTCCCAAAACATTTGGAATATGCCTTATTAGGAGAAGGTTTTAAGCTTCCCGTTATCATTGCATCATACATGACAAGGAAACAGAAGGATAAACTCTTAAACATAATAAAGAAACATGAAAAGGCAATTACTTGGAAAATCTCTGACATCCGGGGGATTAGCCCATCCTTTTGTACACATAAAATTCTTATGGAAGACAATCACAAACCCATGGCAATTCCCCAACAAAGGCTTAACCATAATATGAAGGAGGTCATGAAGAATGAAGTCGTTAAACTACTCGATGCGGGCATAATCTACCTCATTTCTGACAGTGCATGGGTATATCCAGTGTAAATAGTTCCCAAAAAAGGGGAATGACAGTTATCACCAATGAGGAAAATGAACTTGTCCCCACTAGAATTATCACAGGTTCGAGGGTTTGCATAGACTACAAGAAGCTAAATGATGCCACGAGGAAGGATCACTTTCCCCTACCTTTCATCAATTAGATGCTTAGACGACTCGCAAGACAATCTTATTACTATTTCTTGTATGCACTCTCTGGGTACTTTCAGATTTCTATTGCCCCGGAAGATCAAGAGAAGACTACTTTCACTTATCCATAAGGAACATTTGCTTACCACCATATATCTTTTGGATTGTGCAATGGCCAACTACATTGCAAAGGTGTATGTTAGCAATTTTGTAAGATATGGTGGAAGACATCATGGAGGTGTTTATGGACGACTTTTTGGTCTTTGGTGATTTATTCAAATTGTGCCTCAAAAATCTGTAGCGGGTTTTGAACTGGTGCGAGAAGACAAATTTGGTATTTAGTTGGGAAAAATGCCACTTTATGGTCAAGGAAGGCATAGTGCTCGGGCACAAGATTTCACATAAAGGGATTGAAGTAGATATGGCAAATGTCGCGACCATTGAAAACCTACCGCTCCCTACTTCAATAAAGGCTATCAGAAGCTCTTGGGACATGAGGGGTTTTATAGGAGATTTGTCAAGAACTTCTCTTCGATCGCTCGACCCTTGATGAAGCTATTCGAAAAGGATGCCCCTTTTGAGTTTAATGAAGAGTGCATGGATGCTTTTATCAGTTTAAAAAAAATCTTGTGTAGGCACAGATTGTAGTTTCTCAAGATTGGAATTTGCCGTTCGAATTGATGTGTGATACAAGTGATTATGCAGTGAGAATAGTACTTGGGCAGCAAAGGGACAATCATTTTCATCCAATCTATTATGCAAGTTGATAAGTGCTTGTGCGATATGAATGCGAAGCGTTCATTCCTTATGTTGAGCATTACTTTTCTTGGGTTTTTACACTAATATGTGTGTTTTTATGTTACTTGTATGCAGGTAGGGTTGTGAGGCCAAGTATGAAGGAAAGAAGCCAATGTGGATTACAATGCACTGATTTTGGAGGAAATCTTGCTAAGGTTCAAACGCGAAGACATAGGTCGATGTGAGATGCTAGAGTGTGTGCCAACCTCCTCGCATTCGAGTTGGCACATCCATTTGGAGGGGTACAAAGGCAGTCATACTCGAGCATTCTGACTTATGCACATAAAACAAGAGCTCCACCAACTTATCTATCATTGAAGAAGCAAGTGATCCATGGCATAAACGTGTGCCCGTTTATGTTACCTCGATAAAAGTGGATTCAGGAGTATTTTTTGGCAGAGCAATGTAGCAGGTTACTGTAGGAAATCAATGTAGCAAACAATGTAGCAGTTACTGTTCATAGCTGACTGAAAATGACAGTTTCAGAGAATCCACACGGGCGTGTGGAAATTATCCACGCCCATGTGGAAATTCCCCACGGGCGCGTGAAGCATCCATGCCCGTGTAGTCTCCCGATTCCAGCCCTATTTAAAGCCGAATCAGCCCCGATTTTTGTATTCTTTTCTCCATCTTTTCCCCAACTTGAGAGGGGGCTTTGGCTAGGGTTTTGAGGAGTATTGGCTAAGGTTTTGGAGAGGTTCTACGGCTCCGACATCGTCATTCCTTAGTAAGAAGGTTGGTAGGGGAGCTTCCGTCGAGGCGTATCCTATACCGGACAAATCCTTGGACGACGAGTAGAGGATTCTCCACATGACCATTGACATGACCATCGAGGGGGTTTCTTTATGGATTCATTGCTTTTACATTCTATTTCTTTGATTGTACTTGGCTCCATGGAGAGCTAAACCCCTAGTGGGTACTCGGGTATTGTGAACCCTAGGATGTATTTGTTTCTTTGAACCTCTTTATTATGCTTTCAATAAATTGATGTTTATTGTGAGTTCCAACCTTGAATGCTTGATTGTATGAACATTTCCCCTTCAGTGACACTAGGGTTGAGAGTTCTTGTTGGTAACCTTGTGAGTGAGTGACACACCACGAGCGTTAGACAAACCTAGGTTGGAGAGGGTTGAGAGGGTGAGTCGAGAGGTACATGAGCGTCCCCTTTCCCCTCTGGCGTGATAGATTCTACCTCCGTTCCTCGAGTTCTTTGCGGCCATAATAGAGTGAATGGTCTAAAGGATGAATCTCCGCTGGGGCTTAGTTGCGCGTGCAACGGAGTGAAGCGTTGAGCGGATCTTAGTATCTAGGGCTTAATTGTGGTTAGGGACCTTCCACCTGGACCAAAGGATTAGGTCTATATTAAGGAAGAGATTTATCACTTGGAATCCCTGGAGCTCATTGCAACTCTATGCGAGTGCGAGGTGTTGAGATTGTTCGATTTCTCCTTCGGGACATGTATAGAGTTAGGCATAGTTGACCTTAGATTTGGGACTATGTAATTAAGGATTTCCACGACTCACCATTGCATTGATTAGGAAGCATAATAGAGGGTTCTTGCACTTGAAACAATTATCCTAGGTGGAGCATTATCCGGGTACCCCATCTTTATCGATTGCCTTACCCCCTTATTTACTTTTGCTCTCTTACTTATTGCTTTTACTGTTGAGAATTGAATCATTGTTACACTCATTATCATTGATCTTTTACATAGCTAAGAATTGAATTAAGTAATTTTATTCCCTACTCCCTGTGGATTCGATACCCGCTCACCCGGGATTATTACTTTGATAAACCGGTGCACTTGCGGGATATACGCAAGGGGACCTTGTCACAAGTAAAACTTTGAATACAGCCCAGGAGAACTACATGACCACTGAGAAGGAACTACTTGCAGTAGCGTTTTCTTTTGACAAATTCCTATCATATTTGGTGCTGTCTAAAGTAATTGTGTATACTAATCACTTTGCACTTAAGTACTTGCTGAACATATTAGATTCTAAGCCCTGATTGATCCGTTGGATACTTTTGCTACAAGAGTTTGACCTAGAGATAAAAAACAAAAAGGGGCAGAAAACTTGGCCGCATGCCACCTATCATGCCTTGAGGGCCCCAATGATAATGTGCTTGAAAGGATAGAAATAAATGATAGATTTCTTGGGGAACAACTGTGAGGTATTCAGGTGGTAGCGGGAGATGAGACCCCGTGGTTCGCTTACATCACAAATTATCTGGCATGAAAAACCTTCCCCAAGTGGCTCACTCATCAACAAAGAAAGAAGTTCTTTGCCAACCTGAAGCACTATATCTGGAAAGATCCCTACCTATTTAGGGTTTGCTCTGATAATATTGTAAGGAGGTGCATTTCAGTGGAAGAAGGGTATGACATCTTGATGCATTATTACTCAGGCCCGACAGGGTGCCACTATAGTGCAAACAGGACGGCAAAGAAGGTTCTTGATGTAGGATTCTACTGGCCAACTATATTCTAAGATGCACAAACACTTGTGCAACACTATGATAGGTGCTAGAGTGCTAGCAACATCTCAAAAAGGGAACAAATTCCGCAAACCTCGAACCAATCTTGTGAGGTGTTTGACATGTGGGGGATTGACTTCATGGGCCCGTTTCCTAGTTTTCAAGGCAATAAGTTTATCCTAGTGGCAGTTGATTATGTTTCCAAGTCGGTAGAAGCACAAGCACTCCTGTCTTGCAAGTGTGGTGGTGATATTCCTAAAGTAGTTGCTCACACGATTTGGTACTCCAAGGGTGTTTATAAGTAACTGAGGCACTCATCTTTGTAACTCTCAATTCGATAAGGTTCTGTAATGGTAGAGGTGTCTCATAGAATCTTGACTGCATATCACCCTCAAACTAGTGATCAAGTTGAGGTGTTGAACAAGGAATTAAAGCGTATCATGGAGAAAATAATCAGCCACCACATTAAGGATTTGGCAGACAAGCTTGATGATGCACTCTGGACGTATAGAATGGCATACAAGACACCTATGGTGTCAATATCCAATAGATTGGTCTATGGAAAAGCATGCCACCTGCCCACTAAACTAGAGCATAGAGCCTATTGGGCAATAAAGCAGCTAAACTTTGATCCCTATATAAGTGGCCACAAGAAAAAGTTTCAATTAAATGAGTTAGATGAATGGCGAATTTCGGCATATGAAACCTCAGTGCGTTACAAACAGAAGATGAAGGAGTACCACGACCGACACATGAAACAAGCTAAGTGCTTTCAAAAAGGGGATCAAATATTGTTGTTCAATGCAAGACTGAGACTCTTCCCACGGAAGTTGAAATCGAGATGGCATGGACCCTACTCAATTTCTCATGTATTCTCCATGGTGTTGTTGATATTAGTCATCCAAAACAAGGGACTTTTAAGGTCAATGGTCACCGCTTAAAACATTATTTTCCAGGTGGCAACACTTCACCGAAGAATGGAGTTAACTCTCCCCTATTTGTCCCACAATGAGCATGAGGTAACACAAGTCAAGCTAATGATGTTTAACAAGCAGATCTTAGGAGGCAACCCAAGCTTTTAAATTCAATGTACTCTCATTTTTGGATTCTTTGAGTGTTTAGTTGTTCATGTTCTTTAGTTAATATGCATACTTTAGTCATAATGTCTCTCATTTTTCTTAACTCTTCATGCATGTTGTTGTGATGCCTTTGAGTTGTTTAATGTCTAGAAGCCTTGAGATTGAGTTCTTGAATGTTTGCATGTTAATTCCAGCTTTGTTGTGATCGTTTTTATGGTTTCGAGGAAGCTAAGTTGTTAAAAATTGGAAAACAACCATTTTTGGACCTTGAGAACAATCGTAAACAATCCAGAGAAAGCTCACGGGCAAGCTTGCACCCGTATGCTTCCCCGTGAGCAAGGCAATGAGGGCTTGCGGGTACAAGCCCACCCACAAGACAAACCGAGGCTACTTGCTGGCAAGCTTGCGCCCGCAAGCTTGGCCGAGTGAGGGCTTTAAGTGAGCCCTCACTCTTCTCACATTATTCACTCATCTTCCTCTCTTCTTTCCCTCATTTCTCTTCCATTTTGACAAGATTCCCTTGCGACTATCTTGCAAGTGCACGGGTTTGTCGAAGTAATAATCCCGGGTGAGCGGGGTCGAATCCACAAGTAGGGAGTAAAGACACTTGATTCGATTCTTAGCTATGTGAAAAATCAATGATAAGGAGTGTGATAATGATTCAATTCTCAACAATTAAAAGCAACAAGTAAGAGAGCAAAAGTAAGGAGGAGGTAAGGCAATCGATAAAGATGGGGTACTCGGATGATGCTTCACCTAGGATAATCGCTTCAAGTGCAAGAACTCTCTATTATGGTTCCTAATCAATGCAATGGTGAGTCGTGGAAATCCTTACATACATAGTCCTAAATCTAAGGTCAACTATGCCTAACTCTATTCATGTCCCAGAGGAGATATTAAATAATCTCTCAACCTCACACTCGAATAAAGTTGCAATGAGCTCTAGGGATTCCGGTGATAAAATCTCTTCCTAATTATAGACCTAACCCTTTGGTCCAGCGGAAAGGTCTCTAACCACAATTAAGCCTCTAGATACTAAGATCCCTCAACGCTTCACTCCATTGCACGCTGCAACTAAGCCCCCGAGGAGATTCATCCCTTTAGACCATTCATCTCTATTATGGATGCAAAGAACTCGAGGAATGGAGGTAGAATCTATCACGTCGGAGGGAAAGTGGGACACCCTCCTGCACTCTCTACTCGACCCTCTCAACCCTCTCCAACCTAGCTTTGTATAACGCTCGTGGTGTGTCACTCACTCACAAGGTTACCAACAAGAACTCTCAACCCTAGTGTCACTCTAGGGGAAATGTTCATACAATCAAGCATTCAAGGTTGGAACTCACAATAAACATCAATTTATTGAAAGCATAATAAAGAAGTTCAATGAAACGAATACATCCTAGGGTTCACAATCACCCAAGTACCCACTAGGGGTTTAGCTCTCCATGGAGCTAAGTACAATCAAAAGAAATCGAATGCAAAAAGCAATGAATCCATCAAAGAAATCCCCTCGATGGTCGTGTCGATGGTCTTGTGGAGAGTCCTCTACTCATCATAAAGGGATCCTTTGTCCGGCCTAGGATTCATCTCGCCGGATCGATGCCGACTGAAAAGCTCTCCCAATAACCTTCTTCCAAAGCGACGGGCAGATGTCGGAGCCGTAGAACCTTTCCAAAAAACCTTAGCCAATACCCTCTAAAACCCCTAGCCAAGCCCTCTCGTAAGTTGGGGATAAGATGGAGAAAAGAATACCAAAAATCGGGTGCTGAATCGGCTTTTAAATAGGGCTTGAATTTGGGCAACTCCACGGGCGTGGATGGTACACGCTGCCCTGTCGGAATTTCCACACGGCCGTGGATAATTTCCACACACCCATGTGGATTCTCCTGTTCTCCGATTTCTCGGCGGTGTGAGCAGTCATGCTACAATACATGCCGTATTTGTTGCTATAGTAAAGCTCTGCTATAGTCTTCGACCTGAAAACTTCCCAATTCCATATTTTCATTGGGGTAACGCAAACGGGCACACGTTTACGTCGTGAATCACTTGCTTCTTCAATGATATACATGTTGGTGAGAGCTCTCGCTCTTATGTGCATAAATCGGAATGCTCGAGTGTGACCGCCTTTTGTGCCCCTCCAAATGGATGTGCTCACTCGAATGCTAGGAGGTTGGCACACACTCTAGCATCTCACACCGACCCTATGTCTTCGTGCTTGAACCTTAGCGAGATTTCCTCCAAAAATAGGTGCATTATGATCCACATTGGCCTATTTCCTTCATACTCGGCCTCACAACCCTACCCGCATAAAAGTAACATAAAAACACACATATTAGTGTAAAAACACGAGAAAGTAATGCTCAATATAAGGAATCAACACTTAGCATTCATATCGCATCAAGCACTTATCACATTTCTCCACCAAATATTCTCTTTCCTTTTGCCTTAAATCACTCTCATCCTCCTCTAAACTGATTTTGTGAAGAAATCTTGAAGATTAAACACCCTTTTGGCTTGTTTACACACTTGAACCACTCCACATACTCTATGGCAATGGTGAGCTTCTTCATCACTATCTCCTTGGGGTTTTAATTGCTTTGTGGGGTGGATTCTTTGGGATTTTGGTTCTCCTTGGACGCTAAAACATTGTTGCAATGATTCTCAATGGTTGTAAATTTTCTTGGCCTCTTTTACAAGCAAAACTCTTGCAATAATTTCGGGGTTACAGTAGCATTGGCTATTTTCCACTAGTTTTGATTCCTTTGAGTTTATATTGCATGTAACTTGGTTTAATGTTGTCTTCTTAGTCTTGTAGACATGCGGGTTAAGAAAGTTGCTTCCAACTGCACACAGAGGAATCCTTCCCCTCCCGCTGATGAGCCAAGGTTTAAGAATGAAGATCACAAGACCTAGTTTACACTTATGTCTCGAAAAGGGTTTGGTACAATCCGGAAGATCATTTAGAATATGTTGAAGTCTTTAGAATTTGATGGTTTTGTCTTGGAGCTTATTTCTCATGATGGGTGGGATAGATTGTTCTCCATTGAAGAACCCACCTACAAAGAACTCACCTTGGAATTGTTGAGCACAGTCGAAGTTGTAAAGCAATATCTGTTCACCCACCAAGCAAGTTCTATATCTTTTCGTGCATTAGGGAAGAAACATCTAGTTTCTCATGATCAATTAGGTGTTCTTTTGGGACTCTATATAGAGGCATACACGCGCACACCCGAGTTCAAAGCCCTACCTAAAGACTTCCCATATCCCGTGACAAGTGAGATATATTGGACTTCCATTGCAACTATCTCGAGGACAAGGAAGGCCTCCAAGTTATTGAACCCCGCTCATCCCTATATAAATGCATTATTGACTAGAGGCATCGGGGGTCAACTGGACTAGACTGGGGTCGTTTCACATGTGGACTTGTTGATGCTTTATGGCATTCTTGAGCGCTACCCCCTCCACATGGGGCATCTTATCGCGGAGGTCCTAGCACATCAGGGGCAGTTCGTTCGTGTTGGAGCTATTTTTGCTGGACTATATAGTACATGGATGATCAGAGGCATGGGTCTTATTGAGCACCCCGAAGGCATGACAGTCGTCAATGCTATTATCTCGCTCGCGATGTAGACTCTTGCGTCCATTGGCATAGTTAAGAGATAGGAGGTATTTACCAATTTTCTTGGCATCAGGGAACAAATGCACAAGACTCCAGTCCTTCACACGAGGCAGACATAGCTTCTGAGTCTGAGTCTTAGTCTAAACCTAAGCATGATTCTAGGGAGAGTAGGCTTTCACTTGAAGGAAGATTTAAAGAATTCCGTACTGAAGTCTACCAGTAGTTGTGGATCCTTAAGAAAAGACATAGAGACTTAGCTGCGTTATTGAGTCGCATCTAGAGTAGCACCGTTGAGATCTTAGCATATGTGCCCAGCTCATCATCATCAGTTGGCACCAAATTTGCAGCTACTACTTATGCGGCATCATCACTTACACTGATCCCATAGGCTCACAGCACATCTGGATATCTCTTTGCTTCTATTTCTTTATTTTTGTATTTTGATCAAACTTTGTATTTTGTTGTTGTTGTTGTATCTTGTATAACAAACGCCTTTTGCGTATATACCGCAAGTGCATGGATTTGTCAACGTAACAATACCCTGGTGAGTGGGTTGTCATATTCATAGGAAATAGTGATCAGAAACACAAGGATTGCTATTTAACTAAAGTAAGGATGGATCGATAGTAATGTGAACAATATCAATATAAAAAGAAATAAAAAAAGTACAAGAAAGAGAACTGTTATAAAAAATGAGAGGAAAGGAAATCGATAGAAAGTGGGGCATCCGGACATTGCTACCCCTAGGACTATTGCTTCAAGTGCAAAACCAACTATTATGTCTCCTAACTGATGCTTAATGAGTCATGGAAATCCTAAAATACATGGTACTAAGCCTAGGGTCAACCGTGACAAACCCTACACTATGCCTCGGTGGAGAAATTGCTCAGTCTCAATACCTCACACTGTGCAAAGTTGCATTAAGCTCTAGAGACACCAAGTGATAAACCCTATTCCCTAACATAGATCTAACCCTTTGGTGCTTGCGAAAGACCCCTAGACACAATTACGCCCCAGATACTAAGGATTACTTCAACGCTTCACTCTGTTGCTTGCACAAGTAAGCCCCAATGGAGTTCATCTCTTAGCACTTCACTCTATTGTGACCGCAAAGAACTCTTGGAACGTGGAGGTAGGATAAATCACACCGGAGGGGAAAGGGGATGTTCCGCTGCCTCCTGACTCAACCTCTCGACCTTCTCCAATCTTGCTTTGTCTAACCCTCATGGTGTGTCACTCACTCACAAGGATTACTAATATAGGCTCTCAACCCTAGTGTTATTCATGAATCAAAACTATGGAATCCATCTATTATAGATTGAATATTAAAACAATAAATTGAAACCAAAACAACAAACATGCCAACAATCAATAAGAAACTAAAGCGCCATCCATACAGGTTTTCTCCCAAGTTTCATCAGAACCCACTGGCACCCTGGGAGTTTAGTTCAACATTAAAGGAAGAGTTTGCAAGAGGTAATCAATAAAAAGGTTTATTACAAACTCCCTAATCCATTAACTAATGGTGGTGATGAGACCTCATCGAATTAGGACCGTTGAGCCCCATGATGTTATCCATGAGTTTCACTTTCTTCTCCGTTTGATTCACCATTGAATCGGCCTTCTCCAATGAATTTGTATCTTAGGAGTACTTAGAGAAGCGCGGCGGGCAAGCTCCCTTGCAAAAACCCTAAACTTAGTAGGCATGGGGCTGTGCATGCACACAGAATCTGTATGGGGTTCTTTCAAAGTTGTGCAGGTACCGTACGATCACACGATGGTTGCACGGTTTTTTGAACAAGGCGTGCAACGGTCGTGCGGCCCACATGTGGGCACTATTCACTGCTCCATTAACTACTACATTGTTAGTAAAGTGATCTCTATTGAGACTCTGCCTCTTTCTCACCATGTGGTTGGAGATATGTGTGAGCTTCAAATATTGATTATTTCTCCTCCAAAACACGTCAAAAAACACTTCTCCCCGCCATAATTGATTTTCTGACGTCTTAAGACAAATAAAACTCAAAAATGACATAAAAGGGTATCAGAGTCATGAAATTCACCTGAAAATGAGTAAAATAAATCAATAAAATATATTGTATTTAGATACTTATGAGGATGATCCTTACCTACCTGGTTTGATTGTATGATGATTTTGGCAGCGCAAACCCAACCTTGAGCGCATTAATTGGGATAATATTTTCCTTATCCTTAAGAAAGCTATGATAGGAGACATAGGAAATTATCACCAAATCAGCCTTATTAATTCCTACCTCAAAATCATCTCAAAACTCCTAGCTAACTGTATAGGATGGGTCATCAACAATCGAGTAGACCAAACTTAAACGACATTCATAGATGGAAGAAGTATTGCAAATAACATTATGGCAGCTGATAAGTACTTGAGTGAATATATTTCTTTGTATATTTTACATCCATTGAGCATCATTTTTATCATATTTTATGTCTCATAAATTGTATTTGGTGTCCCTTTGTGCAAATAGGGTTGTGAAGGCTTTTAGAGAGAAAAAGAAGCAAAGAGAGGTCATGAAGACACAATTTGGGGGTCTTTTACTCGATATAAAGATCAAGACACAAGCGGTACTAATACATATGTTGGTGTGTGCAACCTTCCGAAAGAGTTCAAGTTAAATTGTGAGTTGGAGGGGCACAAAGGCAGCCACATTCCCATGTCCCAACTTGTGCGAAGATTTCAAGAGCCTTTCCAATGATGTTTAGTCGAGAAGAACCTACATGACCTTGATAAGTTCTTGTGTATTAATAATACGAAGTATTCTTTTCTTACATTGAGCATTACCTTTCTCAGATTTTATCGCTTATGCATGTGTTTTTGTGTTCTTCTGTGGATATTGGATTGTTGAGACAATAGTGGAAGAAAGATACCAAAAGTAGATCATGGATGCATTCTGTTGATGAAATCTTGGAGTGAACAAATGCGAAGACACAAGTTGTGCGTGAAGACATGAGAGTGTATGCCAACCTCCATTGTGCTCAAGCGAATATATAGTTTGAAGGAGCACAAGGGCAGTCACACTCATGTGTTCCGACTTGTGCGTTACTAGCACGATCTTCATCAATGTGACTTTTATTGAAGAGACAACACAATCTACCGCATGGATGTGTGCCCTTCGTGTGGCCTCAATGAAAAGTGTGAATTAAGAGTATTTTGGTGAAGTATTGCAACAGCACTGCAGCAAAATACTGTAGTAGTTACTGCTCAAAGCTCACAGAAATTGAATTCCTGGACATTCACACGGGTGTGTGGAAATTCCACACGCCCGTGTGGATGCCCGATTCCAGTCTTATTTAAGCCATGACTTAAGACGTTTCAAAGGATTTTTTCCTCATCTTTTCCCAACTTTGGAGGCACTCGTAGTTATGGTTTGGAGAGGCTTTGACAAGGTTTTTGGAGTGCTTCTATGGCCTTTAACACAGTGTTTCTTCGGAAGATAGTTATTGGGGGAGCTTTTGTCGGCATCGATTCGACAGGTGTGCCCTAGGTAACTCCGCAAGACCATCAATATGGAACACGAGGAGGTTTTACTTATAGATTGCATGCTTTTACATTTGATTTCATTATTGATTGTATTTTGCTCCATGTGAGCTAAACCCCTAGTGGGTACTTGGACCTGTAAACCCTATTATAACTTTGTTTCATTGACCTATTATTATGTTTTCTTTAATTGATGTTTTAATTGAGTTCCAATCTTGAATGCTTGTGGAAGTGATTTTCCCTTAGAGTGATACTAGGGTTGAGAATCCATCTTGGTAATCCTTATGGATGAGTGACACACCGTGAGGGTTAGACAAAGCTAGATTAGAGAAGGTTGAGACGGTGAGTCGAGAGGTAGCAGAAAATTCCCTTTCCTTCCGATGTGATTTATCCTACCCCTGTATTCCAAGAGTTTTTTGTGGTCGCAATAGAGTAAAGAGTGAAGAGAGGAACTCCGCTGGAGCTTAATTGCGCAAGCAATAGAGTGAAGCGTTGAAGTAATCCTTAATGCTGGGGCTTAATTGTAACTAGGGGTCTTTAACCTGGACCAAAGGATTAGATCTATATGAGGGAATAGGGTTTATCACTTGGAGTCCCTAGAGCTTTAAGAAACCTTGCATAGTGTGAGGCTTCAAGAGTACTCCTTTCCGCCGAGACATAGTATAGGGTTAGTCACGGTTGACCTTAGGTTTCGGACCGTGTATTTTAGGATTTCCACGACTCATTAAACATCAATTAGGAGATATAATGATTGGTCCTACACTTGAAGCAATAGTCCTAGGGTGAACAATGTCCAGGTGCCACACTTTGTATCGATTACCTCTGCTATCATTTTATTGGGTCTTGTTCTTATTCTTTTTATTTCTATTTTCATTGATAACATTAAGACCGCTTTTAAATCATCTTCATCATTATTAAATAGCAATTCTTGTGTTTCAAATACACCACTTTTGAATCATCTTCATCATTATTAAATAGCAATTCTTGTGTTTCAAATCACTATTCCCTGTGGATACGACTACCCACTCACCAGGGTAGTTTATTACTTTGACAACCCGTGCACTTGTGGTACACACACGCAAGGGGTGTGTCAGACCTACCACATGGGCTGACAAACCCCTTTACGTGTGTGTACTGCAAGTGCATGGGTCGTTAAGGTAATAAAAGAGAAAAGAGAAAGTAAGAGGGATAAAGAGAGCTAATTCATGGTAAGATGGGGTACTCACCCTAGGACTATCGTTTCAAGTTCAAGACTAATATTATGTCTCCTAATTGAAATTCATTGAGTCGTGGAGATTCAAAGACACATGGTCCCAAACCTAAGGTTAACCTTGACTAGTGCTTTACACTATGCCCTAGCGGAAAAGGGATATTCTCGACTCCTCACACTATGTAGGATTGCTTGAAGCTCTAAAGATTACAAGTGATAAACCCTATTCCCTAATATTGATCTAACCCTTTGGTCCAGGTGAAAGACCCATAATCACGATTAAGCCCGAGGACTAAGGATTACTTCAACACTTCACTCTTTTACTCATATAACTATGCCCTAGTGGAGTTTGTCTCTTAGCATTTCACTCTATCGCGACCTCAAAGTACTTCACTCTATCAAGAACCCACAGTGATTTGCTACGAGAGAGTACTTTACCAAAATACTCCCGAATTCATTTTCTTCATTGAGGCCGCATAATTGGACACACATCTTATGTGTTCTCCGCAAGTGCACGGGTCACACACAAGTAATATAGTGGTACCCCTTCAAGGGTAGGGTTCTCGAACCACAGGGACTAGACTAAATATACTTACTCAACACTAATCTCTAATGATGAATAGATTGGTGATAAGATTATTATAAACTAAAAGAGAGAATAAAGAGATAAAAGAAAAGTGGAAAGATGAAGATAAAGGACAATTGGATTAAGTGTCAACAGTAAGAGAACATGCCTTGTGATGTTTCCTAATAACTTAGTGATGCTCACTTGCTCTCATGGTTTACCAGGTACATTCTCAGGCTCTAGTGTGTGCTCAAAAGCAATATTATAGCTAAGGCTGTCAAATATGTTGAGTTTTGCAAAGATAACTATGGGTTTATGCTCACCAAGTTATGCCATTCCCTAAGGCAATAACAACTGTGACAATCCACCATCAAGTTTTATCTAAGCAACTGCACAAATCAAGCATTTTAAGTTTTGTAATACAAGATTTAACACAAGAACCAAAAGGACTACGTAAATCATGAAGAGTAGAAGTGTTTAAAGTGTACAAAGTGACAAAGTTCCCACCTGGGGCACCATGGTCAGCTAGCCCCTCTTGGGTGCGTACAACATGGAGGAGATAACACTAGATCTAAAGAAAAAAGACATGGCTCCCTTCTCTTTGAGATTTGCCTCCAACGTCGAGCTCCGTGTGTCAGAACCACTTCCCTTGTGCCTCCAACTCGCTCCTTAATGCCTTAGAAATTGTGGATAAGCTGTGTCTTTGCTCTCATCAATGTCATCCAGGTGGAGAAGTAGATCCCAAAACAAAGATAGAGAGAAAACCCTAAAAAGCTGAGTTAAAATGAGAGGATTCGGGCTCAACACGGTGCAGTGTAGGGAGCGTGTCCGAACCATGTCATATCGAGGAGAGCCAAGTGAAATTGAGTGTCTCACTGGAAAAATTCGATGGAAGGGACATGGTCATATCTTGACCGTCAATGATGTGACGAGGGATCGTGTCGGGAGTACTCGATAAGTGCTTGAGTAGACATATTTTTATATATGTTTTACATGCATTGAGCATCATTTTTACCTGTGGTTTATGTCTCATATTGTGTATTTGGTGTTCTTTTATGCGTATAGGTTGTGAATGCCTTGAAGAGTAAAAAGGAAATAAAGATAGGCTATAAAGACACAATGTTGGGAGTTCTTGTTCAATTCAAGGACCAAAATACGAGAGGAGTTCATAAAGGTAGAGATGTGTGCCAACTTCCAAGAAGATTGAAGTCAAATCACTAGTTGGAAAGGCACAAAGGCAGTCACATCTTCATGTTCCTTCTCTTTTGTGAAGATTGCAAGACCTCTCAAAGATACGTCGATGAAGAAAAAAGTTTTTATAGCCTACCACATGTATGCGTGTGCCCGGACATGTGGCCTCAAGAGAAGAGTATTTGGATCGCGTTTTGTGAAAGTACTATAGCAATTTAACCGTAGCAATTCAATCGAAGTAGTCTTGTAGCAAAGTTGCTATTCACGTCAGCGTGGAAATTCCACGCGCACGCGTGAAAAATCCATACCACGGGCGCTGAGGGCACGTGACGGCGCGATTTTTGGGCTTTTAAATCGGCCGTTTGCCCTATTTTTGGAGGAGACTTTTGGCGAGGGTTTTTCTGCGAGCACTTTGAAGGCAAGGCGGCTAGGGTTTTTGGACGAGGTCTTCGGCGATATTGGTGGGCGTCCATCACCAACTTTGATCGATCTTCTCTCCGTCATAGCAAAGAGGGAGCCTTCGGTGACCTAGCTTCGGAGAAGGATTCTTCAAGACGTTGGGCGACCCATCAAGGCCATCATCACGAATTTAAGGGGGTTTTATTTCATGGCTTTCATTGCTTTTTATTGTAATAATCATTGTTTTGTAACTTGCTCCATGGAGGGCTAAACCTTAGTAGGTATTTGGGCATGTGAACCATAGGATTTATGTTTTTGTAATGATTTTCTTTATGTTTCTATTAATTCGAGTTGATTTGAGTTTTAACCTTGTATTCCTATTGCTTGCTTGTTTAATTAATCCTTGAGGTTGATTGGATTTGCATGATTTGTTACTTTTGATGTGAGAGAGGTCTCCATTAGAGTTAGAACGTCAAGGTTAAAGAGGGTTGAAAGGGTGAGTCATGAGATAGTGGAGTGTCCCTCTCCCTTCCGATTGAGTGTTTCCTATCTCCGTATTCCCTAAACGCTATGCAACCATATTTGGTGTGAAGCGTGAGATTGAGAGATTTCTCCGCCGGGACCTTAGGGGGTTAGAGATCCTTCAGCCGGGAATTAGGGTTGGATCTATCCTTAGTAATTGGTTTCACTCTTAGGTGTCCTTAGAGCGTATATGCGGTCAGTATGGGGTGTGAGGTGTTGAGATTGAGTGATTTCATGCCTGGACCTTGTAGGGACTAGTACCCGGGTGGCTTGGAGGCAAGAACCTATTGTTCTTGGATTACCTCAACTCATTAGACTCGGTTTAGAAGCATTTAGTGAATCATGATCTTCATGTTAGATCCTAGGGGAGCATTTGCTCGGGATACCTCATCTTTATTGATTGAGATCTCCTTTACTCGTTTTTCTTGCTCTCTTGCTTGCTTATTAATTCTTTTGCAATTAGTTCATTTCATCATATCCATTGATTTTCGACTAGATAACTAAGAATTGGTTAATACTAATACTACATTCCTTGTGGATTCGACTACCCACTCACCGGGGTAATTATTACTTAGACACCCTGCACTCCCGCGGTACATACGCGCATATTCGGACGTGTCAAGTTTTTGGCGACCGCTGTCGGGAAAGGGATATTAGGAACCCTAAGACTTTGTTACTTTAGTCTTTCACATTTTCATTTTTCTATTTCCACTTCACTTATCTCTTCCGCCTTTTCTTATTGTTTCTTTTCATTGATTTCAGCTACAGGTTATGACCCGAGGGAACCCTTCGACATTGGTTGAAGAGGATCCTGAAATTGAGCGAAGAATTCGTAGAAGGGGCAAGGAACCTGTGTAGGAACAGAATTTTCCAGTTGAAATAGAGGTTGAAGAATCTGAGAATATGACAGAACAAGGGGGGCAACCAAGAACACTCTCAGATTTTGCTAGGCCTACAATTCGTGGGACACAATCGAGCATTGTTAGGCCACCGGTGGCAGCCCAGAATTTTGAGTTAAAGCCGGGTTTCATTCAAATGGTTCAACAGTCCGCACAATTTAATGGGTTATCGGATGAAGACCCAAACATTCATATTGAAAATTTCCTTGAAGTTTGCGATATGTTGAAGATCAATGGGGTCTCGGATGATGCAATCCGTTTGAGGGCTTTTCCATTCTCATTAAAGGGGAGAGCCAAACAATGGCTTCATTCATTGCCAAAGACCTCGATTCACAACATGTAACAAAAATGGCCGAGGCTTTCCTTGCAAAGGTCTTTACCTCAGGAAATCGGCAAAAACTTCGCAATGAGATATCATCATTTGTTCAAATGGAGCTTGAATCTTTATTTGAGACTTGGGAGCGATTCAAGGACCTCTTCATGGAAGTGTCCACAACATGGGTTCCTCGAGTGGATGGTTATTCAATCATTTTACAATGGGTTGAACTCGAGTAGCAAACAACTTCTTGATGCACAGCAGAGGAACATTGGGAAACAAGACTCCAGAAGAAGCCCGACAGCTTAATTGAAGAAATGGGTTTGAATAGCTACCAATGGAATGTAAGAGACAAGAAAAAAGTGGTCGGACTCCATGAGATCGACGCTAGATTACATCCTTGGCAACCCAAGTAGAAGCAATCGACCAAGAAATTGGACACTTTTGACTTCATCAAGGGTAGCCGCAATCACAAGTTATGATGGTTGTGGAGGCTCACATATGCCGTTGGATTGCCCTATCTCGATTACAACTTCAGCCCCAAGTGAACAAGTAGATTTTTGTGGGCAATTCGATAAGAGGACAAGGTAATCCAGTAGCAACACTTACAACCAAGGGTGGAGAAACCTCCCAAATCTCTCATGGGGCAATCAAGGGCAGCAAAAGACCACTGCCCCACCCGGATTTCAGCAAATACCTTCGATTCCAGATAGAGTTTCGGAATTAGAAAGGGTTTTATCAAAGTTTATTCAATCAACCAACACAAGGTTCCAAAAACATAGAAGCAACACTCGCAATCATACCGCTTCTACATAATTTGGAGAATCAAGTTGGACAAATAGCAAAAGTCATTGGCGGAGAGACCTTTAGGGAGCCTACCAAGTAACATACGTAGACTAACCCAAGGGAGCAAGTGAAGGCGATCACTTTGAGAAGTGGTCGAGAACTCCAACAAGAGCGCATCAGCTGAGAAAAAATTCTGAAATTCTTCAAGCTAAAACCCCCACTCGAAGATTGCTGAATTTCCTCGAAACCGCCAAATGATAAGGTGCAAGATAATGAGCGACCCAGCTGCGTCCTCCCTCATATACTCCAAGGATCCCTTATCCGGCGCGTTTGAAGAAAGACCAAGCTGATGCACATAACGGAAAATTTCTGGATCTATTCAAACAGTTACACATTAATATTCCCTTTGTAGAGGCGTTATCTCAAATGCCTCGTTATGCAAAGTTCTTGAATGACCTCTTGACCAACAAGAGGGAAGATGGAGGAAAGTGTGGGCTGTGGTGTTAGAAGGAATTGTTTGGCAATGCTTGAGAAAAATATGCCAAACAAAAATGAAAGATCGGAGGTTTGGGGGAAGAAAAAGCTTTAGCTCGATTCTGGGAGCTAGTATTAATGTCATGCCATACACTTTGTTTCAGAAATTGGGGTTAGGAGAGCCACGGCCAACCCGCATGACCTTACAGGCTGGCACGATCGCTCCGTTCAGTCATCCTCGAGGTATAATTGAAGATGTTTTAGGTAAAGGTTGACAGTATATTTTTCCTGCAGATTTGGATGTGTTAGATGTCGATGAAGATGCGGAGGTTCCATTAATTCTAGGAAGACCCTTTTTGAGAACCTCCAAAGCTCTCATTGACATGGATGGAGAGCGAGATGACATTACGCATTGGAGAAGAAAAGATCACATACCGTCTCGGCCCGAGCAATGAAGCACTCTCTTGACTTTGATGATACTTGTTATTTTTTGATGTCAATGATGAGATTTCGATGAGTACTCGTAGGAATTTCTCAATCCGGATCCATATGAGGTGTGGCCGGACATTGATGAGGAGGACACAACCAATTATGCAAAACAAGTCCTTAATGAACAAGCTCAAGGAGGATTTTTGAAACACATTTTTCACCGAGTCAAGAGGTCGAGACATTGCCACCGAAAAGTATTCCACCACACTTGAGGACAAGCACACAAAGGAAGGAGCGACACTCCTCATTCCGTAACATAGTCAAAAAATTTCTCCTTGAGTATGAAGAATTTTTGTCCATCATGTATCGAGGGTTGCTAGGAAAGAGGTTTTTCATCTTTATGAGCCACCATGAGGTAAAAAACTGGTACATCAAGCTAAGTGATGTTAAACAAGCGCTTTTGGGAGGCAACCCAAGCTTTTAATTAGTTTTTAAACTCAAAATTTAAATTCGTAGAAATAAATTCATGAGTGTGTATCTTGATTAATTTTTGTTGACACCTGGTGTTTTCGTGGAATTTTTTTCGGTGATTTGAATTGTTGTTTATGTGAATAACATGGTTTAGGGTGAATTTGATGTTTAATGTTGAAAAAAATTGGTATTAATTTTGAGTTTCGGCACTCTATGGATCGTCTCGCAGAAATTTTGCTGAGTCCACATGGCCATCTGTAATTTTCACGCAGTCGTGATAAGAGTTTTACGCGGGGTGTGGAAAATCCACACCCCATGTGCCTATAAAAATATGAAGGGGCACTATTCATCATCTTCTATTTTCAAAGAACCCTTTCATCTTCCACCTTCCACTCCAAGAAAAAACTCAATTTTATAATCTCTAAAAACCAATTGTTTTCAACTCTTTTGGAGGATTAGAGGTAATTTGCCGGAGTTTACACCAAGTTTTTCTTCTCCGATTAGCTCCGTAAGCCTTCACTCTCTTTTCCCCTTTTTCCATGTTTTTTTCAAGGTTATTTTCATGGAGTTTTCTTGGTATTTTGATGATAGTTCTCATAGGGAATCATGCTAGACACTTGTTCAATGTATGAGAATGATTTTTGTGAAGCATAGGAGCCCAACTCCGCGAAAAACTCCAGAGTCCGGCGCCCATGCGGTCGCGCGGCTTGCCCACGTGACTGCAGGGGCTGAACTGCGCTGCGCCGCAGGCCACGCGGCGCAGCGTGAGCCCGCCGTCGAGAGCCCAGGCGACCCGACCACGCCGATCGAGCTGGTCAGGGCAGCGGCCGTGCGCTTTCGGCCGAGCAAAGCCGCTACGCGCAGCGCATGGCTTTCCCACGCCCACGTGGGTGTCGTAAAAAGGCCGATTGGCCTTGTTTTTCCCCACTGCTGTTCTTGCGCATGTGGTGCCCAGTTTCACTGTATTCATGCCAAGCTGATTATTTTAAGTGCTTTCTTCGCAGATTATGGCACCACGGACCAAGAGGTTAGCCTAGAAACATTCTCGCCATAATAGGGAGCCGACCCCACCACCCGAGAATCGAATTTCCGACCCCTGCTCATCGCCAGCGGTTTAGCGCCTCCAAAGACCAAGATTCGACAATCGCGTTTTATTGACTGGGATGCACTAGAGGACATTGGTCTTGCTGAGGAGATCAGAGCACTTGTTAGTGTTGGAGGTTGGGACCGTTTATTCTCCATTCGAGAGCCCGTCAGAGAGATATTACCTTGGAAGTTCTTGCCTCATTTTCTTTTTGACCGTGACTCGCTTGATATCGGTTTTGACGTTACTCAATGCCATTCATTTCCGTGATTTTTCAGTCACCGCATAGGATGTCTTTGACCTAGTTCTCGATATATCTCAGTTTATACGATCAGACCTATGCTGATACTATCGAGTACACTGAGCTCCTCACCGATTATCCTTCTAATCTCACTCTGGGCCAAGTCTTCCATGATCTATGTGGTGGTCGTCAGTATTCCGCAGGTCAGTCTAAGGCCTCATTGCTTACTCGACCGCACAGGTACATCCATGCTATTCTTAGCGTGTCCGTGATAGTCGGGGGATAGTACTGGGTTTACTTTCGGGCAGACGGATCTGTTGTACCTTTTACTCCATGATCCATGGAGCCCTCTCCACTTAGGATATGTGGGTTGCCGACTACTTGTCATCGTGAGTGAGTACTTGCGATTGGGAGCATTGTTTGCGAGGACCCTACATTACTCATCTTATGTTCAAGATGGGTCTTATCCGCTCGGGTCGGAGGCGAGGAGAGAGTCGAGATCTCAAGCACAATTGGGTTTGGCCACCTCCGCTTTGATAGGCATTGTGCGACGTACATGCTCGGGCGGATATGCACTAGTAGAGTCGTCATCTGGGGACGATGAGGAGCCTGCTGAGGCTACAGAGGCACCACCCTACGACCGAGCCCATAGTCACCGAGGCAGCCCCGGCGAAGCATCGACCGATCTTGAGTCATCTTCCCTCGAGTTCACGAGCGTCTGGCTCGACTCGAGGCTGCCGTTGCTACCATTCTTGAGAACCAGGCACGGATTCTGGAGCGTCTTGATCGTATTCAGCAGACTCTTGACGAGGGAGGTCTCCTCCGCTTCGTCAGCCCGGCACTCCAGCCCATCGACGCTTGAGGCGTCACACTCATGAGACCCTGTCTTTTTAGTTTCTTGGTTTTTAGTTGCTTTGTTAGTAGTATTTAGACTTTTTTGTACTCGTAAAGGCTTCACCTTCTCGAGAGTTATCTTCTTGTCTTTCTTTTTATGCGAGTATATGCTCTATTATGTTATTTGTCCGAAATCATATTTTTCTTTTTACATTTTTGTTGAGATTCACTCGAACCCCTTATATTCTCGTGCAGTATGGCCTTGAGAGTGAGGTGGATGGTGTTTTAGTCATAGACATGATCATGTGATGTTGTCACATGGTCGTGTGAGCTTCACAACCCATACAACAAGCCCATGAGTTAGACTTCACCAAACGATTAATGAGGGAGTTCGGGGAGTATTGTTTTAATTGCATTCCCACACACATTATGCTTCCATTGTTATTATTTTTTTATTGTAGCTTGCATGCGTACATTGAGGACAATGTACATCTTAAGTGTGGGGAGGGTTCACCTTTATACATGACATTTACTTGTGTTTTCATGAGCATGCTCTTGTCGCCAAGGAAGGTTCACCTTAGGGTTAAGAGTTTAATTCTTAGTTTTTGGAGGTTATAAACATGGATTTTATCATGCTCTAGTTTTCATCCAATTTTATTGAATATTTTTGTCCGATTGCTCTTTCTGCACTTTTCTCGCTCATTAGACCTATGAAGACTCTAGTTCATTATGTTTGGGACTTTAGTGTGCTAGTTTCTATTATAGGAAAAATGGAAATTGTTTGTTGTTTGTACATAGGGTATGGAAAGAGCTACCACCCATGATGTATGTAGCTACTCTCACAAGTCGGATACTTGTTATGCCCTAATGAGAGAAAGAGCTATCTCATGGGATGTGTGAAAGCTACCATCCTCGGTAGAAAGAGCTACCACCTCGAAAGTGTGAAAGCCACTCGGGAGGCATCTTGGGAAAGGGCTACCTTAGAGGTTGTGTGAAGCTACTACCTATTCTTTTTTGTTTATAAATAAGTCCCATGTTAATAAGAACTTGGTAGTGGACATAGTGTTGACATGAGTTGAGTTTTACACACGACACCGAATTCGGATTTTTATCACATTCAATTTTTATTGGATTGTTTGCTAGAGCATTGATTGTTTTGTCTAGTGTTTGATTCTCTCCATGACTGTAGAATTTTATTCTTGTACTCATTTGGTGAACCTAAGGCCAAGCACTTCTCTTTTCTTTCCATAGGTATAATGTTTAATTTTGCTTGAGGATAAGCAAAGACTTAAGTGTGGGGGAGTTTGATAAGTGCTTGAGTAGACATATTTTTATATATGTTTTACATGCATTGAGCATCATTTTTACTGTGGTTTATGTCTCATATTGTGTATTTGGTGTTCTTTTATGCATATAGGTTGTGAATGCCTTGAAGAGTTTAAAGGAAACAAAGATAGGTTATAAAGACACAATGTTGGGAGTTCTTGTTCAATTCAAGGACCAAAATACGAGAGGAGTTCATAAACGTAGAGATGTGTGCCAACTTCCAAGAAGATTGAAGTCAAATCACTAGTTGGAAGGGCACAAAGGCGATCACATCTTCATGTTCCTTGTCTTTGTGAAGATTGCAAGACCTCTCAAAGATACGTCGATGAAGAAAAGTTTTATAGCCTACCACATGGACGTGTGCCCGGACATGTGGCCTCAAGAGAAGAGTATTTGGATCGCGTTTTGTGAAAAAGTACTGTACCAATTTTACCGGACGTGAAGAAAAAAGGGACTCGTATCAATTCTATCGTAGCAAAGTTACTATTCACGTGCAATTTCTCTGGAGGAGACTTTTGTGCGAGCACTTTGAAGGCAAGGTGGTTAGGGTTTTGGAGGAGGTCTTCGGCGATATTGGTGGGCGTCCATCACCAACTTTGATCAATCTTCTCTCCGTCATAGCAAAGAGGGAGCCTTCGGTGACCTAGCTTCGGCGAAGGATTCTTCAAGACGTTGGGCGACCCATCAAGGCCATCATCACGAATTTAAGGGGGTTTTATTTCATGGCTTTCATTGCTTTTTATTGTAATAATCATTGTTTTGTAACTTGCTCCATGGAGGGCTAAACCTTAGTAGGTATTTGGACATGTGAACCCTAGGATTTATGTTTTTGTAATGATTTGCTTTATGTTTCTATTAATTCAAGTTGATTTGAGTTTTAACCTTGTATTCCTATTGCTTGCTTGTTTAATTAATCCTTGAGGTTGATTGGATTTGCATGATTTGTTACTTTGATGTGAGAGAGGTCTCCATTAGAGTTAGAACATCAAGGTTAAAGAGGGTTGAGAGGGTGAGTCATGAGATAGTGGAGTGTCCCCTCTCCCTTCCGATTGAGTGTTTCCTATCTCCGTATTCCCTAAACACTATGCAACCATATTTGGTGTGAGGCGTGAGATTGAGAGATTTCTCCACCGAGACCTTGTAGGGGGTTAGAGATCCTTCGCCGGGAATTAGGGTTGGATCTATCCTTAGGAATCGGTTTCACTCTTAGGTGTCCCTAGAGCGTATTGCGGTCATATGGGGTGTGAGGTGTTGAGATTGAGTGATTTCTCCGCCGGGACCTTGTAAGGGACTAGTACCGGTGGCTTGGAGGCAAGAACCTGTTGTTCTTGGATTACCTCGACTCATTAGACTCGGTTTAGAAGCATTTAGTGAATCGTGAGCTTCATGTTAGATCCTAGGGGGAGCATTGCCCGGATACCTCATCTTTATTGATTGAGATCTCCTTTACTCGTTTTCTTGCTCGCTTGCTTGCTTATTAATTCTTTTGCAATTAGTTCATTTCATCATATCCATTGATTTCGACTAGATAACTAAGAATTGGTTAATACTAATATTTCCGTTCCCCGTGGATTCGACTACCCACTCACCGGGTAATTATTACTCGACACCCGTGCACTTGCGGTACATACACGCATATTCGGACATGTCAAACACCCAGTGCGTGTTAGCTATTCTTCTATAAAAATCTCCTTTGGCTCGAGTTTTTTTCGAAACAAAGACATGATCGTGTCCCTCATCGTCTTAGCCATAGAAGCACCCTTTTAATAGACTTCTTGCTGGATGAACAATAAGCTGAGATCTTCAATGGGTGTGACATGAGCGTGTCCAGCCAGTGTCCAACTTGAGTATTTGAACTCTTCTTGAATATTTTCTTCTTTTCTTCCCAATTTCATTCAAAATTGCATTAAGCCCCCTATTTCTGCACAGATAACAAAAATACCCATAATAGTATTGCTCGTGTACAAAAAGTGAACTTGAGAACAAGTAAAATGATATATTTAGGGCATAAAAAAATATGTATGCAAAAGTGCACTCATCAAATACCCCCACACTTGAGTTGTTGCTTGTCCTCAAGCAACCACCAAACACTCAATAACAAAGGAGATGAGTGTAATGCTTCGATCTCGGGAAGAAGGGTGATGAAGGTTTTTAAACAGAGGGAAAAACACAGGGTGTTATTAAAAACATGAATGCACAAGAATGACTATACTCTCACTTCCGAATCCTAGTGTGTGTGCGTTTGAAAACCCTAACTAATGTTCCCCACAGTCAACAAAATTTAAAAACAAAACTAAATTCATTGGATACTAGCTTTATACACCCTCTTGGTAGTCCTTTCCCCCTGTAGGTCATCAAATATACATTTGTGATGCCCAAAACTTGACTAGTCAAAAGTGGCCTTCACTCATCTAAGGTGATAGGTCTTTCTACCATCTTTTTCACAAAAACTAAACTTTACACGATTATTGGTAGTGCATTCCTAAAAAGGAATCCAACTTTCCAATGCACAAGATGACATGTTGAACCAAAAGTAGGGTTAGGTGACAAGAGTTTTTAAGTTAAAGGGAGTAAAAAGTAAGTCGTACTTTCACTACAATAGTTACTAACACACACTTGTACCCCTAAGTTTATAAATCACCAAATAACCAATCATAGATCATCATAAACAAAGCACCCGATCACCCACAAGCATACAACCATCCCCCACAAATGAAAAGTTATATTGTCCTCAATGTAAATAAATAATGTAATAAAATGAGGAGAATGGTAAAGGAAAAGGGTAAAGCCTACCATGAATGGAGAAATGAGTTGTGTCGTTGACATGTGTTATCCCCCAAAAGTTAAACACGGAGAGTGATGGTGCTACTCTCACGTGTTGCTAACTCCAAGCAACCACGCAATCCCTGAGATACAAACTGGAACACAAGGGAAGCAGACATTAGTAGCAAAAATAAAAAAATGTAATAAATAAAAAAAGTAAAACAAACCAAAAATGTCAAGTATAGCAGGGGACACCCCTTGTCGATCGAACGTACAAAAGTAAACTCAAAGAAAGGAAAAATAAACAACAACTACAAAGAAAAATAAAGATCGTTGGATCAGAATGTGCCACTCTTAGAACCAGAATCATTGTCCGAGAGGGTGGCAGAGGTATCAGAATCACCCAAAATATCTGTGTCAACACTAATATGCCAAGTGGAGTACGTAGGGAAACATGTTCCGTGATACCTGCATCGACAGAATGCTAGGAAATGCGCACCACGTGCCACTATAGAAACTAGAACTCGGTAGATGTATAGAAAAATTGGCTTTCAAGTGGCAAGTGGTGAGCATGAAGGCTGCTGAGAAGATGTTGTCAGAGGCGGCTCGAGAGCAGAAGTAGAAGCAAGAGCAGTAGTGTCTGTAGTAGGTGGATCATCTATCAATGTGATACGGTACTTTGTCCCCTAGGTGGTCTCGACCCTATGAACCAATCTCACCGAATGAAGTGTCTCTAGGGTCATAGGTGTCACACCCCCGACTACATACATACTATCGGTCCCCTGAAGAGCGTCCATGTGACGGACGAGTCGAGTGATATATGGACCGATAAAGAATGCAGCAACATGAGGAGATGTCCTGAGTGGATGGAAAACTCAGTAAGGCTCAAATGATGTAATGCACCGATGGCCTAAAACTGAATGTAATCTGTACGATAAACACGATCGTACCCCACGACAACTCAAAAAAGGACAATATTTTGAGTGCCAACTGCTCATAGCTATTGTCGGTGATCTGAAACAACTATCTCCAAGCCCCAGCACTCAGTAACTGCTGCACCTCAGCCTCAAGCCCGATCTCAGGTAAGACGTCCAAATCTGTTTCTCTCAATTCACCAAAACTTTGACGTGGGAGATGAGCATACCGCTTTATATGAGGCTGGGAATAAAATGTCAGTTAGTACTCTGCTCCAGATGATGAGCCATCAGTCCTAAGCCTCTTAGAAGGCTTGTTAGTGATGTTCTTCCTCGGTATTATCTGTAAAGAGAAAGTGAAACAATTCAGTTAAAAATATGAAAATTCAGGCCGCACACGGTTGTCCCAGGGGCACAGCGACTGTGTCGATGTGTGAGCTAGAATTTGGTGGAAGAGACACTTAGCAGCGACATGATCGTGCCACAATGAGTAACATGATCATGTCAGCGTCAATCATCGTCCCAAAGAGGGCTACAACGCTTGCCCACTAAGGATTTAATGAACCATGCAACTGAGAGTGCACCAATACACAAATCGACCTCCACATGCCACAAATCGCACACCCAAACACTGCATCATGAAATACATAGAAGAAAGCAACAGGTACTTACCAAAATCGAAGAGACAATGAGAAGAGAAACAATGAAGAGGGCAAAACTTCGATTATGCTTACAACCGAAGATAACGTCTTAAATAGGCTGAATAGGAGAGAAAATGTCGGGCATTTCGGTGGAGAAAAGGTACGGTCAAAGGTCGCGGCCGTCGGTGATAGGGCTTTCAAAATGACTTGATTGTGTCAAGTCAAAGTATTAGGGCAAAGAAAACCAAGGATGACTTGATTGTGTCACCGGGTGTGCTAACCCCACTAAAAAATCTCGGAAGAACAACAAAAATTCAAATTAGTATTGACATGATCGTACAAAGAGCACATGGGACCAATCTCTCCCTGACACGATCGTGTCAAGCCATTGTCTATCCTGGAAAATTACAAAACATGCAGCCAGTGAAGATCAATGGCACTTGCACATGCGTGTTCTGCCCATGTCATGACTTGAATTTTCTAGAATCGAGACTCTTTCTCCACAAATGAATAGCAAGGTACAAGGTCCAACATAAAGCAATATTAGCAAGAAAATCAAATCGAAGAAATATGGACAAAGATAAAATCATGAGAGAGTGTGGATGACATATAGCTGGGAAAAACAGCGATCAAAGACAAAATAAAAAACAAAAATGAACAAATAACTACAAAAAACACAACTTGGGTTGCCTCCCAAGGAGCGCTTATTTAACGTCACTAGCTTGATGTACCTGTTTCACGCTTACAGAGGTTCATGAAGTCGAGACCTCTCTTGGCAACTTGAGATACAATTGCAAGCATATGGTGACAACATGTTAATCAAATGGATCTCACCAAATGTCCAAGTACCAGAATGATCAAAATTACGCAGTCCGAGCGGTGAGGTAAGTGGTGTCGTCTTTCTAGTTCTTACTTTTTCCTTCCATTTCCTTGCTCTGGAGATCCGCTTCCTTCGTTGTTTTGCATTCTTACTGGCCACCAAGTCCAAACTCTGGGCTTCCTCTATTGCCCCTTCATGTTCATCTTCATCAAAGGGAATATCCTCCAACAGATCAGTAAGTTCATCCTTCATGAATGTCTCTTACACAAAGTCGAAAACAACCCTCATCAACAACATCAACACAAATAACAAGTACCATTGAAGTCCATTGTGTGTCTCATGGAGTCGTGAAGTCTGAATGTAGTTTCTTCTTCACTAACTCAAATTGTCATTCGGTTGTCTTTGACATCAATAAGTACTTTGGACATCACCAAGAATGGTCATCCTAGTATTAATGGGACTTCAACCTTGTCATCAATATCCAAGATGATGAATCCCATCGGAAATATAAATTTGTCCACTTTAACCAAAAACATCTTTAATTATGCCCCTTGGTCGTCTAGTGGATCGGGTCTACTAGGTGTAAGGTCATGTTTGTGGGTTTTGGCTCCCCCGAGCAACAAATTTTAAAATATTCCGTATGGCATCGGATTAATAATTGCTCCAAGGTCAGCAAGAGCCTTCTCGTCAACCAAACCCCCAATTGTGAATGGAATGATGAAGCCCCTTGAATCTTTCTCCTTCTTGGGAGTTTGTTACACAGCAAAGCAGAACACTCCCCACTGAGTATCATAGAAGACACATCCTCGAATTTCCTTTTGTTAGTGAGCAGTTCCTTCAGTAATTTAGAATACCTTGGCATTTGAGCAAGAGCTTCTGGAATGGGATATTAATGTTCAAAGTCTTAAACATTTAAGGAACTTTTTGTACTGGTCGTTTTGTTGGTCTTTCCTTCCCTTGGCAAGGAATGGATATTTTTGTTGATACACTGGAATTGAAAGTTTTATCTTTTACAGTGTTGTCCATGTCAGTAGTCACAATGGGTTCAGTAACTTCCGGTTTAGGCTCTTTCTCGATAGGGTTTTAGAGCTGCTTCCTACTTCTTAAAGTCACACCATTCAAGGATTTCTTTGGATTAGCCACAGTGTTTGTAGGGAGGGTCCCCGGTAGTCTCTCTTCCGGTAACTTAAATCTTTGAGCTACTTGATGCTGCAAGTTGCTCACAATTGTATTGATGTTTCTAATCATCTCTTCATGACCGGAAAATCTAGTCTCAGTACTCTTGATGAATAGGATTATTAAACTGGTGAGATCATTAGAAGACTTTGAAGAAGATGAAGGCTATGATTGTTGTACAACCTGAGATGGAGGCTTGTATTGTTGCTGCTATTGAATCAACTGACCTTGTCCCGGCTGACCAAGAAAAGTTTGGATGATTTATCCATCTAGCATTGTATGTGTTGCTATAGGGATTATTCTGATGGTGACGGTTCTGACCAAGAAAATCCACTTGCTCAATTTGTTCAGCACTTGCATCAATAGATGCGGAAAAATTTGGATCACATAAGTAGCCGGAATTATCTTGAATAGGTCCCGAGCTTGAAGACGGAGATTGCATGTTGTATAACCTCTTTGTTATTGCTTCAACCTATGTTGCAAGAGTCATGATGACATCCACTTGATAGATACCGGCGGACTTCACCCATTTGTTTCTCTCTGAACTCCATTGATACCCATTGTTTGCCATCTCTTCAATCATCAAGCATCTTTTTGGTAGAACTATTCAACCCATTATAGAAGATTTGGATTTGCATCCATTCAACAATTCCATGTTGTGGGCATTTCCTTAGAATCTCCTTATACCTTTCCCATATATAGTATAATAATTTGGATTCTAATTGATGAAAAGAACAGATATCACTTCTGAGATTGGTGATCTTAGGATGAGGAAAGTATCGAGCAACAAATGCCTTAGAAGTTTGCTTCCATGTAGTGAGAGACCCAGGTAGCAAGGAATTTAGCCATTGCTTGGGCTTTCCTCGTAATGTGAATGGAAAGAGTCTCAGAAGAACTGCCTCATTAGAAACATTGCTCGCCTTTGTAAGTGTCACTGATTTCCAAGTAATTTTTGTGGTGCTCATATGGATTTTTGTCCCGAAATCGTCCAATTGACACATTTGTTGCACTAATTGTATGAAATTCATCTGCAACTCAAAAATTGTTTATGCGACAATAGGGAGGACTAATAATACTTGAACTCGACCCCCCTCAAGATTTGACCTTGGAAATCTGAGATACTCTATGGTTGATTACCGCCATTTAGTTGTCCCTCGGCCCACTTCCACACTTATCTTCTGAGATCTCGCCTCACTCAAATTGATCTGACAAATTATTCTTCTGAAAGTTCTTTCTACTTCTGGACAAGGATTAGCTAGTGGGGTAGATGTGCTACCACGACTCACACAATTGTATCTACATGAACAAAATAGAACAATGTAAGCTCAAAGAAACTTGAAGCAAAGCAAAGAAAATGAAAATACAATAAAGAACACAAAGGGGAGAAAAATATATCCAAATATACATAATATAAACAAACTAGAACACCATATTATAAGATTTCTAAATAGTTACTAGTCCCCAGCAACGGCACCAAAAAATTGATGTGTTCTCCACAAATGCACTAGTCACCCACAAGTAATATAGTGGTATCCCGTCAGGGGTAGGGTTGTCGAACCACAAGGATTGGACTAAAAATACTCACACAACACTGATCTGTAGTAAAGAATATATTGGTGATATGTTTACTTTAAAGTAAAACAGAGAATAAAGAGATAAAAGAAAAGAGGAAAGATAAAGATAAAGGACAATTGGATTGAGTGTCAACAGCAAGAGAATAATGCACCGGGATGTTTCCTAAGAACTTAGTGATGCTCACTTGCTCTCAAGGTTTACCAAGTACATTCTCAGGGTCTAGTGTGTGCTCAAAAGTAATATTGCAGCTAAGGCTCTCAAATTCGTCAAGTTTTGCAAAGATAACTATGGATTCAGGCTAACCAAGTTATGCCATTCCCTAAGGCAATGATAGCTGTGATAATCCACCATCAAATTTTATCTAAGGAATTCCGGAAATCAAGTACTTCAAGTTTTGTAATACAAGATTTAACACAAGAACCAAAAGAACTCCATAAATCATGAAGAGTACAAGTGTTTAAAGCATACAAAGTGACAAAGTTTCAACCACAGGACACCATGGCCAGCTAGTCCCTCATGGGTGGGTAGAACATGGAGGAGATAACACTAGATCTAAAGAAAAAAGACATTGCTCCCTTCTCTTTGAGATTTGGCTCCGACGTCGAGCTCCGTGTGCCAGCACCACTTCCCTTATGCCTCCAACTCACTCCTTGACAGCTTAGAAAGTGTGGATAAGCTAGATCTTTACTCTCATCAATGTCATCCAGGTGGAGAAGTAGATCCCTAAACAAAGATAGAGAGGAAACCCTAAAAACTGGAGTTAAAACAAGCGGATTTGGGCTCGACACAGTCTATGCAGGAGTGTGTCCAGACTATATCATATAGAGGGAGAGTTGAGTTAAATTGAGTGTCTCTACCTAGAAAATTCACTGGAAGGGACATGGTCATATCTTGACCATGCAATGATGTGACACGATCGCGTCAGGATCACCAAGTGTGTGTCACCTATTCTACAATAAAATTGCCTTTGGGAGGGTTTTTCAGAAGTAATGATACGATCATGTCCTATACGTGTCAGCCTTGGAAGCGCCCTTCTACACGGACTTCTTGCTGGATCCACAATAGGCGGAGATCTTCAGTGGGTATGACACGTGCGTGTCCAGCTTGTGTCCAGCTTTAGTACTTGAGCTCTTCTTCAATATTTTCTTGTTTTCTTCCCAATTTTACTCCAATTTGCATTGAGATCCCTATTTCTACACATATAACAAAAATACCCATAATAGCACTGCTTGTGTATAAAAGTAAACTTGAGAACAAGTAAAATGATAGATTTAGGGCATGAAAATATGTATGCAAAGTGCACTCATCAACATCCATGCGGTAGATCATATCGCATCTTCAATTAAACCACATTGGTGAAACTCTTCATAATGTTACATAAGTTGGAAAACATGAGTGTGACTGCCTTTGTGCCCCTCTAATTTGTATATTCACTGGAGCATTTTGGAGGTTTCCATACACCTATATGTCTATGATCATAACTTGTGCCTTGATCCTTGTTCGATACAAGAATTCCAGCAACAATCGCGTCCAAGATCTAGTTTTGTTTCCTTTCTTCCAAACTTGTCCCCACAACCCTAAATGCACAAAAGAACACATATACACATGGATGAGCCATAAAATTTGATAAAAGTGAAGCTCCATGTAAGAAAAGTATACATCGTATTACTTATACACAAGCACTTATCACGGGCATGTGCCTATCTGTGTGGCCTCAAGAGAAGAAGAATTTTGGGAGAATTATTCAAGAAAATACAGTTCACGAGTGAGTGAAAATTCCACCCAGGTAGGTGGAAAAATCTGCAGCCCACTTAGGCGGGTGGAGGCACGTGATAGACATGGGTTATTGATTTTAAAAGGCCTATCTGCCATATTCTTTGAAAACTTTTTCACGCCTTTTGAGAGACAAGGTTGCTAAGTTTTGGAGAGGAGGTCTTTGTGGCTTTGGGAATGCTTCTTAATGAACTTTGATCAATTTTCCTTCGTCATAGAATTAGGGAATGTACCGACGACCTAGCTTTGGAGACGAATCCATCAAGACATTGAAGCTACCCATCATGGCCATCATCAGAAATTCAAGTGGGTTTATTTCTATGGCATTTATAGATTTCTATTTTTTAATTATTTGTCTTGTAATTTGCTCTATTTAGAGCTAAACTCTAGTGGATATTTGGGCATGTGAATGCTAGGATTCTAATATTGTATTATTTGCCTTGTGTTTCTATTTAATCCGAGTTTAACTGAGTTTTAATCCTATTTTCTTAATGCTTTCTTGCTTGATTTGTCTATTGATTGATTTAGGTTGCATTATTTGTTCACCTTGGTGAGAGAGACGTCTCCATTAGGGTTAGATCCTCAAGATTAAAGAGGATTGGGAGGATGAGTCAAGAGATAGTGGAGTGTCCCCTTTCCCCTCCAATTGGTGTGTTCTATCTCCATATTCCCTAAGATCTAAGTAGCCACATATGGTGTGAGGTGCTGAGAGAGTTCTCTAGCTGGACCTCATAGAGGATTGGGGACCTTTCACCAAGAAATAGGGTGAGGTCTAATTTTAGGAATCAAGTATACCATTTGGAATCCATAGAGTACGTTTTGGTCATATGTGGTGTTAGGTATTGAGACTGAGAGATTTCTCCATCGAGACCTCATAGGGGACTAGTATCTATGATCTGGGGGCAAGGAAAAATCATCTTTGGATTTCCATGACTTAATTAGCTGGGTTTAGGAACACTTGGTGAATCTTGTGCTTAATGTTCAATTCTTGGGGGAGCATCACCTAAATGCCTCATTTTCATTGATTAAATCTTCCTTTCATTTTTTACTTTTGCTAACTTGTTTGTGATACTCATATTTCTATGCTTTAGTTCATTTAATCATATTCCTAATCATTCAACTAGATAACTTAGAAGTAGCCATTACTAATGTTTCTGTTCCTTGTGGATTCGACTATCCTACTAAGTGGGTACACTATATTACTCGACCAACCCATGCACTTGCAGACACACGCAAGTGGTGTGTCAAGTTTTTGGCACTGTTACCGGGGAACGGGATATTAGGAACGCTAGGACTTTATTATTTTGGTCATTCACTTTTTTATCATTTTTCTGCTTCATATTTCTTTCTTTTGCCATTCTTAGTTTTTCTTTTCTTGATTTCAGCTACAAGTTATGAACGAGGGAATTTTTCGACATTAGTTGAATAAGATCCTTAAATTGATCCCAGATTTCATAGAAGGGGCAAGGAACCTACACAAGAATATAATTTCCCAACTAAATTAGAGATTGAAGAATTTGAAAACATGGCAGAATAATTTGGGCAATGATAAGTGTCTAAATATATGTATTTTCTTATATGTATTTTATACACTTAGATTTATTTTGTTAAGAATTGATACCCGTTTTGTGCTTAATCGTATGTTATTTGCTTTGTTGGGCACAAAGAAGCCATGGAGAACATGAGGATATAATTAGGGCAAAAAGAAAGAGAAAACCAGGTTGTACAGCACTATAGCAGTTGCTATAGCACCCAGAGATTTTTCGTGATAGAAACCTTTGCCTTACTCATACGGTCCCCATACTGGTCCTTATCAAACCCGTATGTCCCCTGGTATAGACCCCCATATACAGCAATTTCTCATAATTTAGGCTTAGTACGGTCTTCATATGGCCTCCATATAGCCCGTATGGCTTGGGGGGGTGTAAAAGGTGTCTTTTAGGGCTGGAAAAATTGTTCTTGCCCACCATTAGAAGAGGAGCAAATCTAGAAATGGTAACAATCTTTTAAGGCGATTCGAAGGGCTTTTGAGGCTTCAAAGCATCATCCTTCAAATGGGAGAACCCACTTTGGAAAGAGAGGAGTCTTAGGACCGAGAAGCGACCTTGGCTAGGGGAAGCGTTATTTAGCAATCCTTGGGATAAGGAAGCGTCAATCAGCCCGATCTACCTCATCTTCATCATCTTTTCATCTAGGAAGAGTCATTTATGAACTTCTCTTGTATTTTGATTGATATTGTTTTTTAGTATTTTTTGGATGGTACACTAGACCCCCAAGGGCACCTGATGTCGGTGAACCTTAGGGGTTTCATCATTTATTTTGGATGATTGTACATAATTCTATTGCTTGGGATTGGTTTGCGATTCAATGCATCTAGGAATTACATATAGAGAGATCGTAATTCTTTTTATGAGTTGTACACGTTGATGCGACCTACTCATGTGTATTAAATCTTGAATGGGTTAAAAAGGGTTTCTTGTACTAACATAGAGAGAGATTGGATGTTGGTAGCCCTCCCGATTCTTAAGAGTAGACCTAGAAGGAGCTTAATCTTATTTTTGGGATTTCCTTGTTCTTAATGCAATCATAGGAGTGTTGATATGGAACAGATTTTTGATCAACACTCTTATGGGATTAATGTTCAACCGCTAAAGAGATTAGGGTTGATCTAATATAGAAATCCCTCAGTCCAAAACCACCTTTTGTATCTTTTTGTTCTTAATCCATGCATCATAAAGGGATCGACATCTATCGTCCCTTTGCATATCATTGTTGTGTTTGTAGCCTCTTGCTTTTTGCCTTCTATTGTGTGGTGATCTTATATTTTGCTTTTTTTCATAACTAGTTAAGTAGAAACCCTCTATTTAAGAGTTAGGTTAGAAAATAAGCGAAGGAGTAATAGTAGATCCGTAACACCTTGGACTACAATCCTTGTGTTTTTACATGAGGTATTACCTGTAGACCCTGTACACTTGCAGGGAAACAATCAGGTAACAAAGAACACTTTTCAAATTTTGCCTAACCTACACCTCGTAGGACATAATAAAGCATTGTTCGGGGCACTATTGTAGCCCGAATTTTTGAGTTAAAGCCGGGTTTTAATCAAATGGTTCAGCAGCCCACATAGTTTAATCGATTAGCTAATAAGGATCCGAACAACCATATTAAGAATTTCCTTCTTATTAAAAATAAATGTGGTTTTAGATGACGCAATTCACTTGAGAGCTTTTCCATTATCATTGAAAGGAATAGCCAAATAGTGGCTCCAATTATTGCCAAGAGCTTCTATCACAACATGGCATGAATTGGTAGAAGCTTTCCTTGCAAGGTACTTCACTCTAGGAAAATCAACAAAGCTTCAAAATAAGATCTCTTCATATGTTCAGATGGAGCTAGAATCATTGTTTGAGACATGGGAATAGTTCAAGGATATTTTACGGAAGTGTCCTCATCATGGGTTCCCCGAGTGGATGATTGTTCATACATTCTACAACGGGTTAAATCCAAGCACTAGACAACTCCTTGATATCATTGCAGGAGGAACACTACGAAACAAGACCCCAAATGAGGCCTGACAGTTGATTGAAAAAATGGCCTTGAATAGCAACCAATGGAATGCAAGAGAAAAGAAGAAAGTGGTCGATATTGATGAGGTTGACGAGGTCACATCCTTGGTAGCCCACGTTAAGGCGTTGAGATAGAAATTAGACACTTTAACCTCACCAAGTGTGGCCATAACCATAAGTTATGATGGTTGTGGGGGGTTCACACATTTTAGCAGATTATCCTATTTTGGTTGCTACTTTAGCACCAATTGTGCAAGTTGACTTTATGGGTAATACGGGAAGAGGACAATGTGACCCTTATAGCAATATCTACAACAAAGGGTCGAGGAACCACCCAAATCACTCATGGAGTAACCAAGGATAGAAAACGTCTACTGCCCCACCAGGATTTCAGCAAGCACTATCAATTCTAGAGAGAGTTTCAGAGTTAGAAAAGGTTTTGGCAAAGTTTATTCAATCGACCGACACTATATTTTAGAATGTAAAGGTGACACTCTACAATTACATCACTTCACTACATAATTTGGAGAACCAAGTGGGTCAAATAGCGAAATCATTAGCTGAGAGACCCCAAGGAAACTTGCCAAGCAATACCAAGACCAACCCTGTTGAGAAAAAATTTTAAAATTCTGAAGGAAGATCCCCCACTGAGAAAACCATTGAAATACCTTAAGAGAAGCCAAGGGATAAAGTGCAAGACAGGGAAAAAGGGACAACTGTGTCATCCCCTTAATATACTTCAAGAATTTCTTATCCAGCATGTTTGAAGAATGACCAATCTGATGAGCAAAATAGAAAATTTATGGATCTATTTAAACAACTGCACAATAACATCCAATTTGTGAAGGCATTGTCAAAATGCGTCAGTATGCAAAGTTCTTAAAGGACCTCTTGACCAACAAGAGGAAAATAAAGGAGAGTGTGGCTGTAATGTTGGAAGGTAATTGTTTGGCATTACATCAGAAAAATCCATCGAACAAGATGAAAGATCCTGGAAGTCTTATTATTTCATGTGTAATCAGAGGTTTGGGGGAAGGAAAGGTACTAGTTGATTTGGGGGACATCAATAATGTAATGTTGTTTACATTATTTCGGAAATTAGGCCTAGGAGAGCTAAGGCCACTCGAATGCCATTGCAATTGGGCGATCGTTTAGTCCAGTGATCCAAGAGATATAGTTAAAGATGTTTTAGTTAAGGTTAACAAGTATATTTTTCCTGTAGATTTTGTTGTGTTCAATGTCAATGATGAAGTGGATGTTTTGATGATTCTAGGGAAGCCTTTTTTATACACTTCCAAGGTGCTCATCGATAAGGATGGAGGCAAGATGGCACTATGCATAGGAAAAGAGAATATCACATATCGTCTCCCTGAAGTAATGAAGCACTCTCTTGACTTTGATGATACTTGATTTTTTTTACATGTTACTAACAAGATTGCTAATGAGTATTCATAGGAATTTATACATTCTGACCCAAATGAAGATTGGCCAGACATTGAGAAGGAGGAGATGAGCAAACATGTTGGACAAGTTCACGAAGGGGTGACCCAATGGGAGATTTCTTAGATAGATTTTCTTTCATATGAAGAGGTGGAGATGTCACCATAAAAAAAGCATCCCAACACTCTTAGTGATGATCGTACACATGTGGACAACGACACTCCCTCATTCGATAAACATGTTCCATGAATTTTTCTTTGAACTTGCGAAATTTTTGATCCTCCATGTATGCAGTGCCGAGAGAAGGAAATTCTCCATCTCCATGGGCCACCATGTGGTAATGGCGAGTACATCAAGTTTAGTGACATAAAACAAGCACTTCTTGGGAGCACTTTTTTTAGTCATTTTCTAGTTTTGTTTTTTTAATTTTTCTATAGAAATAACAGTTCATGAGTGTAAGTCTTGTTAATTTAAGTTGGTGTTGATTTTTTATGCAAATGTTTGGTGTCTTAAATTGTTTTCATGTATGTGGCATGCTTTATAATGTGATTCATTATTTTAGTTGGGAAATTGGTTTTAATTTGGATAATTGCATGTTTGTGTGGATTGTTTCTACAGCACACACGGGTGGGTGGAATTTCCACATGCCCAGGTACAGTACCCACAAGGGATGGTGTGATTTCCACACCCCCATGTGCTTTATATTATGATGAAGGGGCACTATTTATCTTCCCCATTCTCAATACTTTTCATCTTCTCATTTCATCACTTCAAGAATCCCGCTTTTTGGGCTCCTAAATCATTTTTCCTTGGCTTCTTAAGGGTTTAGGAGGACTTTTCCAGCCATATTGCTAAGTTTTCTTCATCGATTCATACCGGTAGGCCTCCACCTCCTCCCATCTTCTCCATGCCTCCATTTTTAAACTTATATCTATTTCACGGTTTTTAGATGCTATTTTTCATGGTAATCAATTATAAATGCTTGAGAATGTTTGTAAAAACCATTTGGTGAGCCGTTGTAGTCCGGCCATGGCATTTTTCCATAGTTGGACTCCCACGTAGTTGCGTGGGATGCCCACACGACCGCTTGGGTTAGATTGTGCACCCAGCTCCCCCACGCGCTCCGGTGGGCTGATTTGAGGCCCAAACTTGCCCACACGTGCATGTGGCTTGCCCACACACTTGCGTGGATTTATACACTTCACCAAATCATACTAATTTGACTTCTCTTAATGTTTAACTTGTAGGTATGGGACCAAGGACGAAGAAACTCACCCAAAAGTGTTCTCGCAAACCTCATGAGAAAATCCTTCCACCCGAAGAGGAATTCACTGACCCTGAACAACAATAAAGGTTTGAACATCTCCAAAAGTTGAAATTTGGACAAACGTGATTTATTGATTCAGACACACTTGGGAAATATGGTGAAGAGTCTGATGAGGCCACGATACACCACCTGAGGGAGAGCCGATGGATACAGAGGCAGCTGTAGTAGCGGAGGAAGCACCATTTGAGCTTGATCCACTTCCTACTCGATGTGTCCGTCTGGGGAGACTCGAGGTTGTTATGGCCACCATTCTCACCAACCAGGCATAGATTCTGAAGTGCCTTAATTATATTCAGCTGACTTTAGATAAGGATGTTGCCTCTGACACACCAGCAGCACCAGCACATGACGCTGATGAGACTAAATTTTCTTTTTTTATGCTTTTATTTCTGTCTTTGTTATTCTATCTTTTGGACATGTGTACTCAGAAAGGTTTTACCTTCCGAGAGTTATCTTTTTGCTTTGTGTTGATTATGTGAGTTTGTGCTTTATTTTGTTTTATTTTTATGAACTCTTGCATCTTTTCTAATTTTGTTGTGCTTCATTGAACCCCTTGTATCTATGCAGATGGCCTTGAGAGTGATGTTGATGATGGTTTAGTCATGTACATAGCTGTGTGCCTTTGTCAAACGGCCATGTGACCTTCAGTTCCCGTTGAACACAACAAACCCAAGAGTTAAACTTCACCAAACTATCAATGAGGATTTCATGGGAGTATTGTTTCAATTGTGTTCCAGCACACATTTTACTTTTATTGATGATATCTCTATTGTGATTGCATGCCTACATTAGGGACGATGTACATCTTTAGTGTTGGGGAGAGTTCACCTTATACATGTCTTCTACTTGTGTTTTTCATGATCATGCTCTTGTTGCCAATGAAGGTTCGCCTTAGAGGTAAGAGTTTAATTCATAGTTTTTGGAGGTTGTAAACACTAGGTTTTATCATGCTCTAGTTTTTATCCAATTTTCTTGAAATTTTACTCCGATAGCTACTTCATGAACTTTTCTCACTCATTAAACCTATGGAAACTCTAGTTCAATATTTGTAGGACACCGTAGTGATAGTTTAAAAAAAATTCAAAAATTCAATTTTTTTTGTTTAAATTGGGGGTGGGAAGAGCTACCACCTGTGTTGTATGTAGCTACACTTATAAGTTAAATACTTGTTATGCCCTAATAAGATAAAGACGTGTCTCATGGGATGTGTGAAAAAGCTACCACCTCGAAAATATGAAAACCACTGGGATGGCCTTCCAAGAAAGGGCTACTTTAGAGGATGTGTAAAGCTACTACCTATTCCTTTTGTATATAAATAAGTCACTTTGCAATAAGAACTTTGAGTGGTGGACATAGTGTTGACATGAGGATGTGTGAAGAAGCTACTACCTATTCTTTTTGTACTCATCATTTTTATTTCTATCACTTTTAATAAATTGTAATTCATTAACTTTTATAAAAAAAATAATAATAAAATAAATAAATATTAATCTTAATTTTAAGTTATACAAATTAAAAATTTAATTTGTATCTTTTTTTGGTCTGAAGCAAAACAAAATAATTTTTTGGAGATTATTTCTCCGATTATAGACTTTATTTTACAACGGTACCAATTTTGAAAATTTACACATTAAGTATAAAAATAAATAAATTAAAATAATTATAACAATTATAAAAAAGGAGGGTTAGAGCAACTTGAGGTGAAACTAAGATTTAGCATTTTAAAATATTTTCTTTTTTAAATAAAGGAGTCAAATGAAATATAGACAATTTTTAATACATAAATATTACAACTCCAACAATTTGTATAAACAACCTAAATCTCCACTTCTTCAACTGACCTTGTTAATAAGTATTCAAATTTAAACATGAGTCAATGTTTTATTAAATAAAATTACTATTTAGGATTTTCACTATTAATTTTTATTTTTTTAAAAAATCACTAGTATATAATATAAAAGAGTTTCCCTTCTTAAAACAGACAAAAGCAAGAACTTTGTTGTTAATTACTACATATGTCATTTAACCATTAAGAATACAAACACACACTAAATCTTGAGACCAAAAATAAAACAACACCAAAAAGTAATACACCAAATTAGGCCCCACATGCATAGTGGTCATTATTATAGAAAAGCAAATGAAGAAGAGTGGGAGAAAAACATCTTTGCATATATGCCCCCATAAATCTTTAATTACATATAAATTCATAAATCTATCTTTAGTATTTATGAAATTATTTATGTAATTATTTTCATTCAAATATATTATTAGCTGGAAAGGAATAGAAATACTTAAATAATAACAATAAATTATTACCAACTTTGTTCTCATTCTTGAAAACCTGGACACATTCATACCAAAAATTTCATCCATACTTATCTTGATGGCTTGACTACAATGTCTTCCAACATTTACTCTCAAATCCTTTCTTTATAAATACCCACCAACAAAGATCCATCTATGATTACTTCCCTGCAAGTGTACGAGATCGCCAAGTAATAGCTTGTGAGTGACACAGGGGTCGTATTTCACGAGCCAAGGAAGTATTATTTCTCACTCTTCATCTATTATCTAACCTAAGCTAATCCAATGGCCGGGATAACTAGCACACGAATGTAAACAAACAAGGAAGTATCAAGCATGAGAAGGGAGTGTTTGGACAAGGAATCCACCTAGGATTGTCATTAAGTCCCAAACTAGGATGGTTTAAAGATGCATTGATGATAGTTGAGACCTAGAGACCTCGTCAGTAGATTAGCGCCAATCTCTCAGTGACTAACCCCTAATCCCATACGAATGGCAATCATAATCTCTTCCGAATCAAAACACCTATGATTGCATTAAGTTAAAGGAAATCTCTAATAGTAGTAAACCTACACTTCTTCGGCTTAAACCTAGCAATGGAGGGCTACAAATACCCGATCTCTCGGCATGTCGGCACAAGTATCCCCTTTCAATCTATCCTAGATCTAGTATGTGTGAGTAGGTCACATTTACGCATACAACTTATAATAGAATTACAGATTTCTCCAAACATGTAATTCTAAGCATCAAAGAACGAAAGATTAAATCTCAAACAACCATCAAGTTAAATGAAGAACAACATCCCAAGTTCCTACACAAGATAAACCCTAGGATTCATCCAAATCCAAACACAACAATAAGTTAATCCCTCGTGATAAGGGACAGTTATACAACATACAAGGATCAAAAAAACATAAAAAAATTAATGAAAACACCCTCTAGGTCGTGATCCCCTTGAATCGATGAAGTTTCAAATAGTGATGCAATAGGGCCAAAGCATTGCGGTGAAACTCACAACGATATGGCTATGTGTGGGAAAGAAGAAATACAATCCCTAATTGATATAACTTGTCAAAGAGTTAAGGTTCTTTATCATCTTTGTCCTCTTCGTTGATCCTATAAGGCAGCTGATGTTGTAATGAAAAATATAGGACATGATATCATGGTAAAAATTAATATAAAAGTCTCAATCTTTTGTTCATCCTAACAGTTTAAGTTTTTTTTTTAAATTATGTTTCTTCATATATTATTGTTTTTGTTGTAGTTGTAATGGAAAGAAGAAGCCAGAGGAATTCGGACAAATCAGACTAAGTATTTATTTAAGAAAGTGTTAAAAAATCAGAATTAACGAAGAACCGAGAAGAACAAAGGAATTATCATTCACTAAGCTACCACCACTCAATGATCATAATCTCACCGCTCAACCGAGCACCGAAACTTCCTCACACTCCATTCATTATCTTCCTGTTTTCAGTAAGTCAAATCTGATTAGAAGTAAGTCAACTTCACCTCTTTTCTTTGCAATTAACTCTTGAATGTAATGGAATTTAACATCTATATGCTTGGTCTCTACCATGAAGAGTTGGATTCATTGCAATTGCTATACAAGACTTGTTGTCCTACCACATTTGTACAGGTTCTTCACATTGAAATTCACAATCAGTGAAAACTTTTTTCATCCAAACACCGTGATAACAAGATGCACACAAAGTTATATATAAAGCATTAGAGGTTGAGAAAGCCACGATTTGTTTCTTCTTTGATGCCCAACATACTACACACGACTCAAATTAAAGATAAAACTTGAAGTGCTCTTCCGTCCTATTTTCCACTCCAATCATTATCAACAAAGCCTTCTAAGACACATCTAACACCTTGTTTGTATTGAATACCAAAGTTAAAGGTCCCATCTAAATATCTCATAATTGTTTGATAGCTCCAAATTGAACCCTTGTAGGTTTAAACATGAACCCGGAAAGCGCATTGATCTGCATACATTATATCGCGTTCTAGTATGAGTTAAGTATAAAGTTTACCAATTAAGCTTCTAGCAAACTGGGTGCATGTGTGTCTCATAGATCTCGACCAATTACAACTTGGAACTCTGCTCTCATTGTAATAGTTACTAATTTACGTCCTCTGCATATTGAATTGCTTCAACATATCTTCTACATATCTCTTCTATGATACATGAATCCTTGATTCATCTTGCTTTAATTTCAATACCTAAAAATACTTCATTAGGCCTAAATAAATAATCTAAAAACTCTTTTTCATACTTTCTCCGAAAATACCAATTATCCGTAATGATGAGCCATATTAATTAGATCATCCATGAATACACATGCCGCTTATACATCACCTGTGTTTTTAAATATTTTTATATAGTGTGTGTTCTTTTAAACTCTTCTAAATCCCTTGCAAGCCAAACCAAGCATCTAATCTCCCATACCAAGCTCTTGAAGCTTGTTTAAGATCATAAAGGCTTCAATTAATTTATACACCAAATGTTCTTTACCGTGCACTTCAAATCCTCTAGGGTCGTAATACATATACATCCTCTTCAATTTTTGCCATTGATAAGCAGATTTTTACATCAATTGAAAAGATTGGCCAACCTTTAGCATGCATTGCCAAACACATCCTTGTTGTACGTTTAAGCCAACTTTGGAATAAAAACCCTCTTCATCAATTATTTCCATACTCTTGAATATAACCTTTTGCAACAAGTTTGGCCTCGTATTTTATCTACTTCCATTTGGCTTATACTTGGTCTTGTAAATCCACTTTACACCCACAATTTTCTTTTCCGATGGGAACTAGCACAATTCCCATGTTACATTCTTATAAATTGACCCAATTTCCCTTCTACTATAGTCTCTTTCCATTTTTAGATTTTTGCTTCTTCAAAAAGTTATTGTATCAAATACACTTAAAGCAAATGTACATCTTCTAGATAATACCTTTTGAATTTTCTAACTCTGACCGGTGATTTGTCAACACTTTTCTCTCTAATTTTTCTTGATTGAGAACTTGGAGATGTACTACACTCTTTATCACTAACCTTGTAAAGTATCACCGAGTCTAATTTATTATTAATATACATGAAAATGAAGTGCCTCAGCATTTTAATACAATTTGTCCTACTTATCCGTCACCAAACTATTACTACGATCTATCACTTGCATCCAAATTCCAATTCGCATGTTCAACAAAACACACATCTCTACTAATAACCACCCTTCCTAAACTTGTCATAAAACTTCTATATGCTTTAGCATTTTGACAATAGGTAATAAAAATGCCTCTTTTTTGCTCTATCATCTAGTTTTTGCAGCGTAGTTACCAATTTTGTATAGGCCACTAACCCAAATACTTTTAAGCGATATACTTTAAGCTTCAATTCAAACTACATGTCATGAGTAGTTTTATGCATACATGACATATGTTGGAGCCAAATTGGATAACTAACTTGATGTCATCACGCCTTCTACCCAAAACATCATTGGTAAATATTTAGCTTTTCTTTCAAACCGCTGCCTCTCTATTTTAATGTTCTATTTTTCCCTCTCTACCACCATTCTATTGTGGAGAGCGAGGGTTGTTAATTCATGCTTAATACCCAATTTGTAGCAGAAATGATTAAATTCTCTTGATAAGAACTCATCTCCTCTATATGTTCTTAGAATTTTTACTTTTTTACCAGTTTGTCTTTCTACAATGGCCAAAAAATCTTGAAAACATTTAAATGCCTCATGTTTATGATTCAACATATAATCCAAACCCATATGAGAGTAATTTCCAATAAACAATAGAAAATACTTATTGCCTTAATGAGATTTTGCTTACATTGGACCACACACATTTGAATGCACCAATTGTAATTTTTCTTTTGCTCCCGAAGAACTCCCTACAATAAATGGCTTCCTTTCTAGCTTACCATATACTCAAGCTTCAGAATTTTGGAACTTATTCAAACTAGGAAAACCCTACAACCATGTTCTACTGCTTGAGTAATTTTAATCCTCTAAAATTTATACGACCAAACCTCAGATGCCACAAAAGTGATAATTCTTCTTCCCTGACAACCACATTCACAAATTAATCTAGAAAAATTCAACTTAAGGATAGAGATGATGCCAACTCCTCTTCACACCTAAATACATGTTAACAAATTCATTGCACGTCACATCTGAGGAGCTGCCCATCACCAAACAATGCGAAAGATAACTACAAATCTATCAATTGTCGATGCCAGCAAATTGTGTGCTAACTTGGGCACATAATAGGTTACATTATGCATTGATTTCATTGCACCATCACTTGAAAAGTCGATTTTGTACCGCACCCTTTTCCCTTCCAAATTTTACTCCTTCCAAATTTGCTTCCTTGCATATCACCTAACTTCACTGCTTGATGTGCTGAGGCATCAAAACATAGGAAAATTCTTTTCTCCCCGTCATAATATGAACATCCAACTCAGACATAATAACAAAAATAATCGAATTCATTATTTTGAGATTTTCTTTATTATATTTTGTGAATCCCATGGTCGTGTGCTTTACATACATGCTAGTGTGAGACCTTTGAATTCATTGCACTTACTTGTTGGAGTTCCTACTAGTCTAGGCACAAGGATATAAGTTAGTTCGACGCAATTTTCTGTGCTTCTTAAGAATTAGGATGCTTTGAGAGCCTTTTGCTCCACATCTCTCTCCTCGGATACACCTGCATGCTCTTGCCATGTCCAGAAAGTTATGCTTTATCATAGCAGGTGTCTCAGTCTCCTGTCTTCTTAGCAAAACCATGTCCACACTGATAGAAAGAGCCACGTGCCTTTTGCGTGCGTGTATCACTACGCAAACAAGTCGATAAAAGTATGCAGCGGAATCTCAGAGGGCCACCTCTACAGCCATAGTGAAAGCTAACTTGATCAGAAGAGGTATTATATAGTTAGGAGTAAAGTAGCTTAGAAAATTTTTCGCGACACGATCTAGGACTATAAGATAGTAGGCCAGGAAGACCAACACTTGGAAAAGAAGTATTTTTCAATGCCAGTGTAGGACTACTTCCTTTGTGAGAGCATGTTCGTCTTATCTAGCACTTCCAATTATTCCCTGTGCAGTTATTATTAAGTTTTTATTCGCTTTCATTCTTTTTGTTCAACATGAGCTTTTTATTCGCGTTTTAGGACCAAAGAAGTCGACACGGAGCATTTTGAAGCAAAACGTACTCAATTCTGCGTAGACTCGAGAGCATTACCATGGCTCACAAATAGGCTGTGGTGACATCTCACCATGGTTTGTTATCCACTCCCATCCTAGCTATTATTGAACCATGGTAGTGTGGAATCATAGAGAATAATGAAGAAGTCATAATGCGTCTTCGACAATGATCATGGCGGACTCGTCACGACGATCCATCTACACAGCAGGCGTGGAAAGACCGCATTCTTGGGCGCGACTTGGAGCCCAAGCAACAACTTTGCTCACCACATGCGCATCACCATCATCCATGGTGAGGGCCAGCAGTGGGCTCGATAGTACCAAGACCATAGGGGGTTTCTAAGGTGGTCTTTTGACAAATTTGTTAGGAGTTACGGTGTTCTCACCGGACCTCTGTGGCCGCAGATAAATTTCACGAGATTTCTGCGGTGTTCTAGCGAGTTGTCCAAGGGTGATTGAATGTGCATTAATAGTGGAGGGTGTGCAAGGAGATTTGGCACCGGCCTTGACAATCTTGAGGATCCTCCTCAATTTAACCATCAGAGACGACTGGACGAGAGTTAATTTAAGACTTATTTATTCTTTGTTCTCATGGATCCTTTATTTATATCTTTATTTCTTGATCCATAGGACCTCAGGTCAGTGGAATTGTACGCCTAGGTACTTTTGATTATGACTGCGTGACTACTTATTGACACAAAATAAACTCCTTCTAGTCAGTTCAGATTCAGTGTATATGTCAACTGTTGTCTTGTGATGTAGTGCGCAGTAGATATGCTGATCACACGCATACTTTGTTAGATCTGTGTATGTAGTCTAAGAGATTTGGTCATTGATAGATTTCTAGATTAGGGGTTTTTATTGAGACTTCTGGATTCCAGGATTTGAGCAGCCTTCTTGTGGGGTTCTTGAACATAAGGGTAGGTCGTGGGAGGTTAGGATGGGAAGAGATTTCGTCATAGGGGCTCCACAGACCAGCGCAAACCTAGTTTCAAGAGATTGGGACCATAGGCCCTTGAAGTTCCCAATATTAGATTGAATTGTCACACTTTTTAAGAAATGCCGAGACTTTTAGGCAATTGATTAATGAAAAGTAATAGAAGTCTCTAGCCATCTCGAGAATACGATCCCTACTCACCCATGAGGTAATTTGATGACTTGTGCACATGCATTCATAGACTCAACTTGAATTTATTTATTTACATACCCACACCATCTCAAGTCAAGCAAGCTGGCTAGAGTTTGTCAGTTTTCGGGGTACGGAACGCAGAATGAAGTGATTCTACTAAATTTAGTATCTTA
>NC_052472.1:15860682-15919362 GCF_009730915.1 Dioscorea cayenensis subsp. rotundata | reverse complement strand
TTTAATTAATAACTTTAGATAATGTCAATATTGCATATATAACCCAAATCTAAATGATTACATAAATCATTTATATGGTGAAAATCAGTATTATATAACTCTTAATTTATATGTATGATGATAATGTCAATATGGGATGTATATGATTATTAATAATAATGCAAGTATATAATATAAGATACTTATTATAGACTAAAATATGTATGCATGGATCTATCATGCAGGCATAGATGGATGTGTGTGTACTCCATGAATAATGTAACTATGTAAGATACTCAGGCCTCAGGGTGCGTTTGGTTAGCTGTAATTAAAAAACCAGTGGATTTCTATTATTAAATTAATTTATAAACATATTATTATATTTTGTAATAATATGGAATTTTAATTTTTCCAAATTTTGTAAATAATTTATTAACTAAATAAAAAGTTAGAGATTAAAATTGAGACGGTGAACTCCATGAATTAAAAAAAAAAACTTTTTATTTATTATTTCTAAGTTGAAAACTTATTTATATTCAACTAATTCAATATATATACAATTGAAGATAATAAATTTGATATATTAACATTAAGCAATTGAATATATATATACAATCTCATATTATTTAATTCTTTTATTAATTTTAATACAATAATTTAAAGAATAAGAAATAAAAAAAAATAATGGGAGGGGTTGATAACCCCGGTATCGGGGTTAGTAACCCCGACACCGGGGTTATATCTCCATTAAAAATAATGGGAGGGGTCGATAACCTAACCCCGGTGTCGGGGTTAGTAACCCGATGCCGGGGTTATCAACCCCTCCCATTATTTTTATTGATTCTTTTTTCTTATTTTGAACAGTATTAATTAATATATTCTCACATAAATTAAACTAGAAAAATTTATCCACTAGAATTAAATATGATTTATATACAACAAAACAATTATGGGTATATAAAAACATTATTAATTTACCATGAATGTTGCATTTCTAGTAACATTCATATATATATATATATATATATATATATATATATATATATATATATATATATATATAGAAAATAGCTCAAAAAAAAATAAACATAATAAAGCAAAAAAATTAGACCAACCAAATAAAGAGATAATTATTTTTTAAAATTCTCTCAGTCTCTTTCTTTTGGTTTTTTATTTTTATTTTTTTATAAATTAATGCCAATAGTCTAAAAAACTAGTATTTTTTAAAAAATATTTTTAAACTTTTTATTTGGTTGGTAGTGGTAGATATTTTATAAATTGGTTTATAACTTTATATATCATAAAAATTTATATTTTTTTAGAAAAATTTGTTTAGAAAATCTATATCATACTTGTTAGGAGGCTCGCGAGCAAGCTTGTTAAGAAGGCTCGCGAACCTGCTCGTTGGAGCTTGTTTGTTATAAGGCTCGCGAGCCTGCTTGATAGAGCAAGTTTGTTATAAGGCTCGCGAGCCTGCTTGTTAGGAGGCTCGCGAGCCTGCTCGATAGAGCAAGTTTGTTATAAGGCTCGCGAGCCTTAACGAGCCGAGCAGTATGTGGCTCGAGCTCGGCTCGTTTATAATCTCGAGCTCAAAATTCTGCCTCGAGCTCGGCTCATTTAGTTAATGAACGAGCTTTTTCTGAGCCGAGCTTCGAGTAGCTCATGAATGGCTTGGTTCATTTGCAGCCCTACTTTCTATCGATTGCCTTTCCTCTCATTTTATTGTGCCTCTCTTTCTTATTTTCTTTAGTTCTTTTCATATTGATTTTGTTCACACCACTATTGATTCATTTTCACATTAGTTAAATATCAATCTTTGTGTTTCTAATCACTATTCCATGTGGATTCGACTACCCACTCACCGGGGTATTATTACTTTGACAAACTCGTGCACTTGTGGGTCACACGCAAGGGGTGTGTCAAAGCTCAAGAGGAAGGCAACCCAAGCTATAGAGTTGGATAGCTCTTATACAAACGCCATCCTTTGTAAAACTTAATTTTCTAGATCTCATTTTCAGGATTTAGTGCTACCAATGATGATTATGGAGGATGTAGCAAGGACTTCTCACCATTGAAGCATCCTTAATACTCAACATAGGTATATCAAGCTAGTGACGTACCAACGTTTCTTGGGGCAACTCTAGCATTAGTAAGTTTCTCATTTGCTTATTTTCTTTTGTGTTAATTTGTCTACTTTTAGTTGTTTTTGTTTGAATAATTTTTATTTTCTTGCGTCTACGACAAGAGCGAAATTTTATAATTTTTCATAATAACATCCCTTGTATTTTTCTTATTCATTTGATTAAAATCAAATATTTCTGGTATTTAGAATGTTCATATTACATGATCTGGACAAAAAGTCGTACTCTAGAATCAAAGGGACGCATTTGGAGTCATTTTGTAGCAAATTGGAGACTAAATCAAGGTTTTGATCCCACCATGGGCGTCACCACGGCTATGTTGATAGGACTAGTGGTTGTACTATTCACTATAACTATTCACGGGTATTGTTCAAAATGCTAAGCACTGTTCATGCCATGATTAAATGACTTGAGGCCATGGTTAGATAAAACTAAGGCTGTGGTCTAAACACCATACCTCATTCTAAAATTATGCAGAAATGATGATCACCACAACCTTCACCAGGGCTTGGTGAAGACTAATCATGTTCGTGGTTAATTAAATTAGGGCCATGGAGATTTGTATTGAGGCCGTGGTAAGGTATTTTCTTCTAGATTTGAAGTTCTTTTGATCTAGGAACCAAAGCCATGGGCATGGCCATGGTGGAGGCAATGGTTAGGCCCAATTTTGATGCCTATAAATAGAAGACCACTCATTTTGAACGAGTGGTGATCCCATGGACTCAGTTCCATGGAATTTAACATGGAACCGAGATGTGGCATCACCCTATCCACAAGATTTTGATCTACACTTTAAATTAAAATTAATATTAAAATATAGATAAGGACAAATTGGATATTTTATCCTCAAATTTGGTATCCTCGTTTTCCCCACAAATCCCTTCCCCTCTACCTGTAAGTGAGGGACTCAAGCCTCCACTTCCATTCACCGTGGTTGGAATAAGGCCTCTGGTCTAAAAGGGCAAGGGAGATGAACCAGAATGTGATTTCAAGGGTCTACAAAGTTGCTTTCAAGATGGCTTCGTTTCTCCATTCCGGGAAAGCTTTGGCATTCTAAAGCTTGGCAATCTCTGGGAGGTGTCTTTATAGCCTATCTTTGCTTCTTTTTGACTCTTCAAGGCATTCACAACCTAATTGCACAAAAGAACACCAAATACACAATATGAAACATAAACCATGGTAAAAATGATGCTTAATGCATGTAAAACATATAGAAAATATGTCTACTCAAGCACTTATTAGGGGGATGTGTCTTCTATGGGTAGTAAGGAAGGGACAGAGAAGTGGGACTTGTCTGATGGCAATTTGACTGATCTAGTTGATATAAGAGTTATTTTTAATTATGGAATTTTTATTATTAATTTGAAAAGGGGATGACAAGAAAGAACACAGAAGAAGGGAAAGACGGAAGAGGGAAAGGGATTTGTAAGAAGACAAGGGATAAAAAAAAATTTGAGGGTGAAATACCCAATCCGTCCTTACCTATGCTTTAATGTTAAATTAAGGCGTAAGTGTGGATGAAAGATTGTGTGGATATGGTGATCCCATATCCCAGTTTCATGTTAAATCCCACAGAACTGAGTACATGGGATCACCACTCCATTCTGAGCAGGGGAGTTCAAATCTTAGAGACACTATTGGAGAGAGATCTAAATATTTCTTGGAGAGATTTCATATCCAAGAGGTTAGATCGTAAGGGATTCACACAAGCTTGAAGGCATAGATCCAAATTTATTAAAGAAGAAGCTATCGCTCATCTAATCCATGAAGATTTGAGGGAACCTTCATGAATTCTTTGAATTTTATCTAAATGGTGCTTAGCATTGGTGGAGCCACATAGAAGAGAAGGTTGGTAATTGCCCCCCTTATCTTTCCAAATTACATATATTTGATGATGTATATTATTTAAATATGAAAATAAATTTTGAATTTTGTATTATTAATATTAAAATATGTTTGTGTGTGTGTGTGTGTGTGTGTGTGTGTGTGTGTGTGTGTGTATATATTAATTTTATAAGGTTTAATATGAAACTAAAAATATAATTTTTTTAGAGCTTAAAATGAAGAACTAATTTAATTTTTCAGAGTTGAATTTGAAAAGTAAACATCTAAATTTAGTGTCCCATCAATATCATTTCTTTCTCGGCCTATTTTGTCTGCCATAAATTGTGAAGATGTAATAAAATCAGTGATGAATTCTAAGTGATTACTTAGTAACATACATTGAGAAAAAATATATTTGATTGTGTAGATAATGAAATTATTCATTGCCTTTTGAAATATGATTTGTTCTTATTGATCTTTTGTAATACTTGTTGATGTAAAATACTTTTTTCTTTTATAGAAACTAAATATAGTATTTGATTTGTGTTATTATATAATTTTGAATATACTTGAACTTTGATTTATTTAGTTTTATTTTCCCCCTTATCCTTTGATTTTCAACTTGGTCATTGGTGCTTGGACTTGATGAACTTTGAGTTTTATCTTGATTCTTGATTTCATTTTTCATTGTTCTAATCCATTTTGATATTGAGATCTTCAATTGTGGTTATGCAAATACCTTGAATTTAATTAGTAAGAGTTTGAATCCATGGACATGGTTTAAGTTAACAAGAGCCAGAATGCATATGAGATCTATGACAATTAAAAGAGATTGAATTCATACCTTAAAATAAGGTGACAAGATCTTTCTAGATTAGAGTGGCCAAATAGAGTAGTTCACAAAATTTAATGTAATCATATTTGAAATGTGTAAAATACATGTTCTTCATCATATTAGATACCCGCCAATCCACTTAGAGAAAGAACTAGCATAAGCAAGGAACCTCCACAGTTTAATATTCAAAAGAATTAGACTTATGAATCCTCATTAAAAATCTTATATGTTGACAACCCAAGGGGATTTGCAACCGAAGTATTTCCTTCTTTGTTTATTTCACCTCCAATCTATTGATTGTGTGAATTGCATTGTTTTCTTTTAGTATTTTCTATTATTGCTATTCGTTCATTGATTTTTGAGGTGAGATAATAAAGGAAAAGTTAATAACTATTTTGCCTTGTTGTTGTGGGATCGACTTTGATATTATAGCACACTTTATTACTTGAATGACTAGTGCACTTGCTAGCATGTATGCTTTAAATTGTGTGAATCAATCTATCAATGTGTTCATCCTGGTTTGAGTAGCTTGGAACAACTTTGTCTTATAATTTTCATATGATAACATTGTTAGCATTAAGTGCTAGCAAAAGGTGAGAAAATTAACTAAGTATAGTGAGATAGAAGGATCCACGGCCAGATCCACACTTGTGGTATTGGGAGTGCATCTTACAGGTTAGAGGAGAATTCAATTTAGTAGAACAATGGGACTTCATACAAGAAATAATTATTTCAACAAGGCCATGGTTTTCTCTCATGTTTTAAGTTATAAGAAAGATAGAGGGGTACATAGGGCAATCCACATCCGTAGATCAAGATGTGGTGGTTATAGATAAGATTATGGGTATTTCCATGCCCGTGAAGAAGGATAGGTATGTATTTTTGATGGTCTAGTGAATTGCATTGTGCTTTATTTTCAAATAGCACCACCAGCAGACCACGGCGGTGGATTGTCTTATGGCCCGCAAGAGTTATTAGCATGGTCATGACTTTTAAACTTCAATTGTTTCAAATATTCTTCCAACTTATCTCCTTTTGTCCCTCTATATTTATTGTTGTTGTTCTCTTTCGCTAGTTTGTGAGGCGCTCATGGGGTTTGAGTGCTGCTCCCTTAATTTTTTATTTGTGTTTCACTTGATTTTCATTATTTCCTTATTTTAACTCTAGGTAACCAATTTCTTTTCTGTTTTTACTCTATTCCATGCTTAGAATGAGATGTTGATTACACTTAAAGATCAAAAGATAGATTGGTGCATTTAGAATTAAGAAATGTGATTTTTACCACTCAACCAACACAACAGCCTCCATCTGAGGATCCACGCCCGTGGGTCATGTTGTGGTAATTTCTATTTTGTGTTTTAGTTGTTGACTTTGTTTTTTAATTATGTAGGAGATACAAAAGACAAAGCATATTTCATTGACCCAGAAGAGGTAATGAGGCAAGGGTTCATCCCAGGAGGGCTTTTTTAATCTTGAGGTATTCGTTTCCCTTCATTAGGAGAGATTCCATTAGTTGAGAACCTGAAGTTTAACCTAAAGTAGGAGTATTGACTAGGTAGTCCTAGAGAAAACTGGACTGGTCAAAGAGATTAGAGACATATGATTTAGTTTTACCTATTTGAGGAGATGAAATGGATAAGCTACATATAGTTCTAGTAATAAAGTGAAATTATAGAGTGTCATTCTCACAAGAATAATGAGTACGAGTACTAAATTTGTTCTTGTTATCTAGAACCAATAATGGTGAATTTATTTCAAGAATTTAAAGGAAAAATCTAAATGAATAATCAATCAATCACGAATTAAGAACATTGGCCCTAAATCAATTTAGAGGCAATCTAAACATGAAAAATGGCATTTGGATCATGAACCCACCTAGGATCTTCCCTGCTTCAAGAATCTATCTAAGGTTTATTCTCAAAATAATTGGACCATAAAGATTCCTATATTATCAAATACATTCTTTAAGGTAACTTATCACGCCCCGATCCATAGGACAAGCTCACGACAACCGCTGTGACAACCTGAGGAAGGATGAGCAACACCCTACCTTGAATTGCAACAAGAGTCAGATTCCTTGAATTCACACCATAGGAATACAAAGAAACCAAATATTCAACATGTAAGCATAGAGCTATTTAATAGTGCAACAAGAGCAAGTTTCCATAAAACATGATGAAAAGTTTCAACAAGAACAGAATATCACAAAAATATAACAAGATATCAAGATGGACCAACAAGGATTATACCAACACACAAAGGTTCACTAGTGGATCCAAATCCTTATATAGTTCGACCATGAACTCAACAAAATATACACAAAGACTTGAAGGACAAAGGTGAGGGAATTGTCAAGCACCATGTCTAATCGTGCTACCATTAACTGATCGAGCTTGGAAAAAAATGGTGCATGGGTGAGTAACATAGTCACTAAGTGAGTGGAGTATCATACTTCTAGGAGGTCATGAAAAAGTTTCAGAAATTCCAAATTAGTTTATTACTATAATAAAAGATATAACAAAAACATTGATTCTGTCATAGGGTAACTAAACGCTTCGAACAAATTTAATACACCAAATACCAATAGTCACATTTTCAAAACTTTTAAGATAATAGGGTATGCAAATAAGCACACAAATAGGTCCACATAAGAATTCATTGATAATTACTTGTCTTTAAAAGAATGCTTTGAAACATTTGGAGTTTTACAATTTGAAACCTTTCTTGAATATAAGATTTCAAAATGATAAAAACCCATCATCACCAATGCGCATTGGCCTAAAAACCTCTTGACCCTAGGCATGGCCCTGACTAGGTCTGGAGTTCTCAAGGCTTTTGTTTCCTTGATGTTGGTCCACTGAGTCCCTGTGTAGTGACTCCAAGTTCTTGGTGTATCTCGAGGATAAATCCTCACCTAATTTTAGGTATTTTCCTTGCTCACTAAAAGGGTATCATGAATTGGGTCCACCACACCACCTCTCTAGGTCAACCGTGGGGACCCCCTACTATAGCAGGCATGACAAAGGTCCCTTGTCACCATCAAACATCTCATCAACAAACCATTCATCCAAAACAAAATCGATTTAGGATGTAATCATCAATAGATTTTCAAATGAGCAAGAATCGCATATCAAACATCTCAAAATAATAACGTTGGGATGGAAATTCTTTTTTTCATCAATCAAATAATCATTAAATTATAATGCTCAAAAACATAAATAGCATGAAGATATATTTGGAATACAACGATTGTGTGCCCAAATTCAAGCATGAAGGTCATATCGGTAGATAAACATGTCATAGCCATTTAATACAATAGATAAAGCATAAGGATTTAAGAGAAAGAGCCCACGACATCGAATGAGGCATTTAAGAGTGCAATAAGAAAAATATAGCAAACATATTGTTCATGAGAATTAGGAATCTATTGGCCCTTGATAAGTGCTATATCATACATATTCTAATGATTATCTTTTGCACTTAAGTTGTCCTCAAGAGTGTTTTAATAGATGATTTGGTACTTAGCTCGTTCCATCTATACTTTCATGGTAATATAAGCACAACTTGAGGTAAAGTATGAAATTGGGAGGAAAACAGAGCCGAAAACAACACTCAGAGAAATACACAGGCTAAGTACATGCCTGTGTACTTGCCCATGTATCTTTCACGTATATGACTTTAGTCTGGAGTGTGAACGGTTATGTACATGACCATATATATAGGCAAATTAAAAAATGAGAAAAATACATGGATTATGTATATGGCCGTGTACATGACCATGCACTCTCGAGACTAAAGTCATTCAGAGAAGAACATGACCGTGTATATGAAGTACATGCCAGTGCACATCCACGAATTCAAAGAACATGTTCTAGATGAGTATACAGACTGGAATGAAGCACACACCCGTACATCTCAAGAGTTGAGAAGCAAGTCATCCAGAGATATACATGGCTAGACAAAGCGATACATGGCCATGTACACATGACCGTATAACCTAGGGATCAGATCACATTGATTCCTACATTGAAGATATTAAGAGGAGTTTCTTCTTCCATGAATATTGTTCTAGGGCTTTATTCCTTTTGTTTTGAGATGAACATGAACTCCATGGAAGGCTAACTTCCGTGGGTGTTCAGATTTGATGTAGCTTGGGATAATTACATTTTTATGTTACTTTTAATTTAGATTTTTCTTCAGATTGTTGGGTTTATTTATGCTTTTATATTGCAGATTTAGTATAACAAGAGCAACTATTTCATTATGATAATATGACTGAGATCAAGAGATTTATCTTTTAAGAACGGCCATAGATGAAGGGAATCAATAGTGTGCACTAGAGATAGGTCACTTGTGATTCTTCTAATTAGAGTCATGTAGTGAGAGCTCTGATTTCTAATTAAGGGTTTCCTAGCTCTCTTTGCAATCATGTGAAAGTAGGATTAGAAGAGATCCAATTCTACCATAGCATATGATTAGGTATCGAGATGACTCAAGAGAGCACTTGATATATTTTTTAAACCCTTCGGTCAAACAATGCTAGCTAGGGTTCAATCTTTATTTATTGCAATTACCTTGATTCTTAATTCCCACATGAAATCTTATCTAGACACCTTTTTCTTCTATTGGTTTTTCTCTTCTTAGACTATTAACCTTAGTTCTTTTCATTCTTGAATTTTAGTTAACTTTTCACTCATTGATAATTTTGTTATTAGCTAGATAATGAGGATAGAGCTAATACTAGTAATATTTAGTCCTTGTGGATTTGACCATCCTACTCACACATACACTATTAATTGATGACCTGCACACTTGTTGAGTAGTGTGCACAACACTCTGTACATCAGCTTTATTAGAAGTATGCACAACATATAATCCACACACAAACTTGGAAAGCCTAAGGGGGTGTTCGTTTATAGTGTAAGTGGGTTTTAAACTAAAACCCAGTTCAGTATTTTTTATACTGAAGTGGGGGAAGTAAGCCGCCTATAAAAGCTCAATTTCCCCTACTTTTGATGTTCTTTTGTGTTGAAATGGGAGAACTCTAAAGCCACCTTGTTTAGAGAACCTTAAAGATCTCTCTCTCTCTCTCTCTCTCTCTCTCTCTCTCTCTCTCTCTCTCTCTCGACAGTGCTGATCTCTCTTTTGGTGGATCTTGAGAAGTGTCAACATCATCATTCCCTAAGCAAGCATTGTCGTTGGTGCTCTCCCTATTTGGATTCATTGTGACTATTTTCATGTGCCTTGCCTCCTATTTCCTTTAAGTTTCACCTTGTTCAGATAACCCTAAACGTCTCTCCCTGGGCAATGCTAGTCTCTCTTCCTATTGATCTTAAGAAGTGCCAGCATAGTTATCATTCCCTCATCCAACATTATCGTGGTTGATAAGTATCTAAATACATCACTTTTATTATATATATTTTATGTATTTTCATGCATATTTCTATGACTCCGATGCCCTTTATGCTTTTTATTTGTTATTATTATTTTAGGACATCAGAGTATCATCTAGAGCATGAATGAGCTTTGTTTGTCACAAATTGAAATTTTTATCGAAGCTCACACACATCCTCAGGCTCCTGGTAATAAAAGAGCGGATTTTCAAGCACAGATCACTATAGCATTGATTATTGTATCAATTTCTCTATAGTAGTGTGTAGCTGATGTGCGGCCCACACAGAGGAGACAGAGAGGTGTGCGGCCACACACCAGCCCGCACACGCTCAGGTAGAACACATGTTTTAGTGTATAAAAGGAAACTTAGGGCTTTCTTTGGAGGAGATTTTTGGCCACCATTCCCCCACACCTACGTCTAAGGCAGTCAACCAAGTTGGAGAGGCGATTTCAAGAGCAAAACTCAAGGAGAGAAGAAGGAAGCACTCAAGGAGATCATCAAGGAACTCGACGGTGCGGATCCGGTGAGTTTTCATCACCACCTTCTAGCCTACATCTAAGAGAGATTTTTATGAGCTTTTATCATTGATTATTTTTGCATATTCTCTCTTTCTTATGTGGAACTAGCCTTCCAAGGCCACCAGGCATCCAGTGAACCGTGGGAGAAAAACTTGTTTGTATGAATGTTCTTTATTTACAATATATTATTGGCATGTTTGTTTGTTTGGTTTCATTCAATTGTTATCATGTTCAAACTACAATGGATGGATTCCATAGGTTTTTACGCTTGAATGATGTTTTTATAGCGGGATGTTGCATGCATTATGTCACACAATGTTTGAAGGGGGATTCAATGTATCGGTACACTGGAGGTTCCGGGTGCCGATAGTTCCCCGCAGGTTTCTAGCTGAGAGTGAGCATTAGAATTACCCTAGGCAAGACTCTTTCATTCCCAAAGCCATCGTAGGGGCATCTTCCGGATGAAGGAAACCGTATTGGATTAGGGCTACACCACGGAGGTTATGAGGTAGTCGACTCCCGAGTCTGGCACACCAAACCTAGCCAACATTGCAATTAAAGTCCCATTTTCATCCTTACTTCCTCTCCCAAGGGGATCCTTACCCGAGGCCTCTCTTTCTCATTGCCATTTTCTATCTTTATTCGCTTGTATGGTATGTCTTAGTCCATTGTGTTTATAGTCTTTTATTTTTATTTATTTATTTTTGTTTTTGTATGTTTGGAAATTAAAATCTCTGTTTGGTAGACTAGATAGTGATACCTAGAAGGAAGTAATAGTAGATCTTGGGACCCCCAGGGAATATGACCCTCTCGTGCTTGCGCGAGAGATTTATTACTTGGCGACCTGTACACTTGCGGCCGGGGAGTCGCGTGATCGCTTTCTAGCGTGTCCCGTGCTCACCATAAGTGGTCTCCTTGAATTTTGCTTGAGGTTAGTTTGCTTTTAATTGATTGAATTTGAGTGTCATAATCTTTTTTTTTAAGTGAATTTTGGTAGGGGTTGGTAGGGGTTTGGTTTGTAAAGGAAATTATGCTTTTGTTGATTAATCTTTGATTGAACTTGCATTTCTTTGTGTCTTTTTATGTGGGAATTTAGGCAAGGGTTGTTTTTTGAAAGAGATTCCTCATCTTTTGATTTACTAGTGATTGTATTTGCTTCTCCGTTCAGCAAAATCTTCCTAGATAAAGCTTTGCATTTAATTCAAGGTTTTCATTTCTGGTGTCCTTTTTTAAGTGTATCTTGGCAGGGGTTTGGTTTTTGAAGTAAATTTCCCTTTCTTTTTGATTCATCTGTGAAAGAATGTATAGCATGCAAAATTTTTCTGAATAGAACTTTGTATTTGACCAAATTGCTTATTGTGGTAGTTTTTTTAAAAATTTTATTTATATTTTGATTTAGTTATAATGTGATTTTTTTGTATTATTTGTGAAATTTTCTTGTTTAATTAATATATTTCATCGTTTTCTAGGCCCATTTTTTTCTTCTTAATTTTTTGAAGGGAAGTAGAGAGATGAAACTTGATATTCTAATCGGTGTTCTAGTGAACTAATTTGCTTGTTTCTTCTAAAATAAAGGATAGGTGGTATCCTTTTTTAACTTATGATTTCTGATTATTTTTATTTGTTTATCAATAGGTTTTTTTAATTATTATTTTGCATGTTATGTGATAGGGACACACGCAAGTGTTTGTGCTAATCTAGTAATAAAGTGTGCTTAAAGTGTAGAGTGTCGGCCCACAAGGAAGGGGATGAATACTAGTAATAACTCTAATTTCAAAAATTAAACTAATGAGTGAAGTAGTGTATGTAAATGAAACAAAAAAAAACTAAGAAATTCAAAAATAAAACCAAAAAGGAATCAAGGAAAGAGACGATGCTCGAGCATAGTATCTGTCTAGGGTTATGAAGTACAGAACAAAGGTTGTCTAAGTATGCAATCCTATTTGAACCGAGAGGTTTTCATAATTATACTAAACCCCGATTTCTCGGGCGAAGAGTAACTGAATAGGCACAGAGCTGATACATATATCCACACAATCGCATTAACTCTCTATGAAACCTCACTGTGAGCTAATGACAATCTCTGAAGTAGATAATCACCCCAAAGAGAGAGAGATTACCACTAATCCGAATACAGAGCAGAAATGTAATTTCTCCTAAAATCCACTCCACATGATTGTAAAAAGCATGGAGATTATCAATAACTCACTCGCGAAAATTGAGGGAGACGGAGTCTCCAAAGTACCCTATACCCATGCTTACTCACAATTTCCTCTAATCAAGGTATGTCTACCCTAGGTGGGTATTGTTAGGTAATATCACAAAAAAATCAAATAACATCCAAAGACATGCGGAAGCAATAATAAATTTGTGATATGTTCTAATTATTTTAATGAACACTGTAATTTAGTTAAAAGGCCTAAAAAATTGCCTCTTAATGTTTAAAAGCCTTTCTTTGATATGCCGAATTTGTCTCTCGGATTGTTGTAGATCTCCTAGCGCCGAACGTTGGTCCCAAGCCTCTAGATCACATGCGCGGAATTAAGAGACAATCCCCTCTTCTTCTTCAAATAGCGGCTAGGGTTAGAGAGGAAGAGAGAGCTTGGGAATTTTTCTCACTAAAAAATTAATTGATTGATTCTATGGTTAGAGAGGAGTCATATTTATAGAGACTTCATAAAACATGATAACCATTATTCAATTATGAGTTCTATATGAACTTTCATAATATGATAAACATCATTCAATTATGAAGTCCCTATTCAAAATATGAACCTTCATAATATGATAAACATTACCATAGAAGTTCTATTAAAAATATGAGTCATAATGCAACTAAAACCACTTTTGTCTTTGAATCCTTATAATTTTGATTATCAATTCGACTCCATCAAATTTAAATCCCATGAAGTAAAAATTATAAATTGATAATTTTACCCTTACACTCTAAAACTAGACTAATTCTTTATCCCGTTAAGCGTGACTCCCTAGGTTCATTCCGATTGACAATAGGAGGATACCAAAGGACATGGGTGACACCTAGCTAGCCTCGTGGCCCCACGTCGTAACCCAATTTAACACCAATGAGTAGATCATTATGAACCTTTTGGATTATGATTACCATATATGTGTATAAACCTTTCGTTCTTGTATCCCAACCGAGTGAGAGCCATGGTAATTGTCAAACTCACTGAACTCGATCGTATTCTAATAACTATAGTAGAGTAAGATTACCAAACTACCCTTCGTGTCCTACACGATTAGTTTAACAGCCTTGGCCAAGGTTTTCAAATACAAAAATCCCAGTGATGTGTTTATGACATATGCTCCCACTATTCCATAGTGTTCAATAAGCACTCTTTGTCAAAATATACGTCATACAAATCCTTGCGAACCTTTTACACCCAATTAAAGATTCTCCGATTTCTGAATTATTTAAGTGTATAAGTACCAAGCCTTTCTAGTGCTCTCCTCTTTATCCGACAAAGAGTAGAATGTTTAGCTTAATACACATGGACTATGATATTCAAAACTAATTATAATGCCATCACAAGATTTATATGAACATAAAAATAAATGGCTATTAATAATAATAACAATGTATAATATAAATGAAATTCCCTAATACAAGTATCCTCATTGGCATTCAAGGGCATAATCCTAACAGGTATTTCTACTCATCATGTAACACATCAAACATGATAGCTAAGGCTTCGCCTCATTAGCAACTAAGCATTCAAACACAAAATTCGATTCAAATATATATATGATTGCAAATTAGAAATAAATTAAGCATCCAAGATCCAACAACCAAAGTCATAAAGATAAACCCTAGAGTTTAACTACGACCAAACATCTACAAATCAGTCCTCCATTAATGGAGGATGAGCATTCGAGATATAAAGAATAGGAGTAGGCATAGGATCCATGAAAACTCCCTTGTTAATTTCTAGGATAAAGAGCCGCCAAGGTAACTTCCACACACGCCACCAAGATGAGCTTGACGGCTACGATTTCCAATCCCCTTGAATACCAGGCCAAATCCCTCTCCAAATATTGCCTAAGGTGCTGGAGATTCAGCCCTTTTTCTTCCTCAATTTCACCTCCAAGAATTGCCCCTAAAGAATAGAGAGATTGAATAGATGATGCTCTAAAAATCCTCTTAAGTTTTATTTATACCCGATTACTTACAGGCTTCTTACGGGTGTAAAGGCAAGGCTGTAAAGGAGATGTGGGAAGATAGTCGCAGTGCCTTATGGGCACGCTTACGGGCATAAGCCTCATCCGTAAGGTCTTCTGAATATGTTACGGTCCAGCTTACGGTCGTAAGTGCTGGACCGTAAGCTTCTCTGTTTGCTTCTTGCGATTGCCTTTACGGGTGTACACTGTTGTTATAAGCTCCTCTGGATAGTCTTTATGGGCATCCTTACAGGGCGTAACCCTTGCCAATAAGGTTCTTTGAATTAACTCTGAATCCTCCTTACACCTATAAGCATGCCCGCAAGGTATTCTGGACTATACTTATGGTCGTAAGGCGGATCGTAAGCTGCTTGTAAGCCACCTAGTTTGCCTTGTGCTTGTTCTAATGATGCTGAGAGAGCTCCAACTTCATCATTTTTGTTCTAAACTTACTTCATTTGGATCTATCTAGCCTTTAAGCACTGCCCTAAGCCTGCTAATGCAAAACACACAATATTTAGCATCAAATTCCACATTATGGTTTTAATGCATGCCAAATGAGTGTACAAATAGATATGAAATACGTGAACAATGTACACTCGTCATTATGTACTATTGATTTATAAGATCTGCATTGTAGAAATTGGGCATTTTTTTGGTAATTCTTTATTAGATTTACATGAGATCACTTATAACCTAATCCAACCTTAATGTTGACGTCATGCTTTATTTTTACCTGAGTCTATCCTTGTTAATTTTCTACATTTTTCTCTAAAAGGTTCTTTGCTATGTATGGCCCCCTTTTTTAGTTGGTTTTATCTTTTTTCCAAGATTGATTTTAATAAGGACCATCTTCATAAAAATATTTATTGGATAAAATAATAGCTTGCACAATGTTCTTGTAAATTGTATAGAAGACAAAGTTCAATCCTTATCTTAATGGATGGTTTTTGTTCATATTTGTATGATGAAAGAATTGTCAACTATAGATATAAGCCATCTTAAGTATGGACAATGCTGCTATAATTTGCTAAAAAGTTTCTTATCATTTATTACTTTTACATAATGTTGTAGGCTATCTACCTGGGCTTGAATATTATGTTATAGAATGTTACAAAAAAATTCTTATCCATTCATTGTGTAGGTTAGAAGGCTCTTGTCAGTTTTTCCTTTCAAACTGTCTTCTAAAGCATCTTCTGATATTTTTAGTATAATTACTAAAAATAATAATTTATACATATTCATAATAGTTTGCCCCCTTTAAAATGAATTTATGTTGTCAATTATAAAATATATGAGAATATTAAAATTTCTCTCACTTTAATATATGTTCATAATGGCAAATGACAATCTATCTGAATTAATCTACATCGACATCCTTGTGTTCGTAGACCTGACCATCATTTTATCAATGTTGCCTAATGATTGATTCCCTGCAAGTGTACGAGGTCGTCAACTAATACCTCATGTAAAGACACAAGGATCGTATTCCTCAGGGTTAAGGATCTACTATTACTCCTTCGCCACCTACTTTCTAGCCTAACTCTTAAGTGAGAGAATCTACTTGACTAGGTACAAGAAAAACAAATAAAAGGCCACCACAAATTGAAGATTTAAGCAAGAGGTTACAAAGACAATAATGATATACAAAAGGCCATGGATATGGATCCCCTTAGTGGGGTCATCATGATACAAGGATGAAGAACAAAAGATGCAACGGTGGTTTGGACCGAGGGATTTCTAGATTAGATCAACTCCAATCTCTTGGAAGTTAAACCTTAATCACATATGAGTGTTGATCGGAATCTCTACCATATCAACACTAATATGATTGCATTAAAAACAAGGAAATCCCAAAATAAGAGAAAACTCCTTCTAGGTCTACTCTTAAGAATTAGAGGGTTACCAACATCTAATGCACGTGAGTAGGTCACATCGACGTGTGCAACTCATGAAAAAAATTATAGATCTCTCCATATGTAATTCTAGCATGAAGGCACAATAGATTAAATCACAAACTAAACCCAAGCAGCAGAAATTAAGTGGCAATCATCCAAAATACATGATGAACCCCCAAGGTTCACCGACATCTGGTGGCCTTGGGGGTCTAATGTGCCATCAAACAAATGCAAACAACAATATAGATCAAAATACAAGAAAAATTCATAAATGACACTCCTTAGATGAAAAGATGATGAAGATGAGGTAGATCAGACCGAATGATGCTTCCCCTAGCCGAAGGTTGCTTCTCGGTCCTAAGACTCCTCTTTTTCCAAGGTGGTGGATCTCCCATTTGAAGGATGATGTTTTGAAGCCTCAAAAGCCCTTGAAAGATTGTTGTTGTTTCTAGTAGCTTTTCTTCTCTTCTAATTATGGCCAAGAACTCTTTTCCAGCCCTAAAAGACTCCTTTTATACTCCCCCACCCCCCAACTCCCCAAAGCCATATGGGTCGTATGGAGGCCGTATGAAGAAACCCAAAATGATGAATTGATGCTGCATACCTGGGGCAATACTGGAAAGGCATGCGGGTGTGTTAAGGACCCATATGGGGGTCGTATGAGTTAGGTAAAAGTTTCTGTCTCAAAAATCTCTAGGTGTTATAGTAACTGTTACAGTAAAATTGCTACGGTAAATCTGCCACAGCACTTCACAACCTGGTTTTCTCCTTTTTGCCTTAATTGTATCCTCATGTTCTCTATGGCTTCTTTGTGCCCTACAAAGCAAATAACATACTATTAAGTACAAAATGGGCATCAATTCTTACTAAAATACATGCTAAGTGTATAAAATATATATAAAATAATACATACATTTAGGTACTTATCATCTAACTAACAAAGATGGGATGTTATACCTCGAAAGCCTTCCTCCATTTAGGATATTCACCAAAATGCACACATGGCTCGAATATTAGATGGAGAAGTTTATAATTGTGTTGAATACATACGAATGTCTATTCACACTCTCCTTAGACTCTATGCTATACTAAGGGAGAATGGTCACTTGAGAGATACAATCCACGTTGCAGTAGAGGAACAAGTCGCATTATTCTTACACATGGTTGGGCACTGTGCAAAGAATTGGGCAATGAAGATTGATTTTATTAGATCAAGTGCGATGGTAAGCAGACAATTTAATGATGTCCACCAAGCTATTTGTAGCATCGGAGATTTGTTTGTTAAACAATATGGCACATCAATACATTCCAATATAGAAATCAACCCAAATTTTTATCTTTCTTAAAGTTGTGATGTACTTCTTTCACATTTTCTTAAACTTAGGAAGATTTTTACTTGAACAACCTAATAGGCTTTTAGTTCACAGGATTGCATTGGATTTGTTGATGGGACCCATATAGATGCAAGGGTAAGTGTGGATCTAATTAGTAAATTTTAGGGCCGTTAGGGCATTATACAAAATGTGCTTGCCGCATATGATTTGGGTCTAAAATTTGCATACATTCTCGCTGGGTGGGAAGGTTCGGCAAATGAGTACTTAGTTTTAAAAGATGCATTATCATGACCACAACCATATGGATTGCATATACCTCCAAGTTTATTAATACAATGAACATTATATATTTTTTATAATTGATATATATTCCTTTGTAAAATGTACTCAAGATATTTTATTATTTGATGTTAGTAAAATAATAGCTTGTTGATTCTAGATACAAAAAAACACATGGTTTCATATCTCCTTATCAGAAAGTTAGATATCATTTGAGAGAGCAAGCAAGCCATAGACCCCAAAATGCCAAGGAGTTCTTCAATCTTCAGCATTCTCCACTTAGAACAAGAATAGAAAAAGTTTTTAGAATATCAAAGAATAGATTTAGGATTTTAGAATCAAGGTCATTCTATCCTTTCAAAACATAAGTGGATATTGTTCTTGGTTTTTTTGTGCTACATAATTTTGTAATGAAGATTGATCCGGATGACATTGTGGCTCATGAAGGCATACATAATGAAGATGAAATACCTATATATGAGAGGCCTAACATGTTAAGCGAAATACATGAGCCACATGAGATGATATGTGGCATGACTATGTATCATGCGATTGCACTTTTGAGGGACCATTATAGAAACCAAAATTTGAGTTTGGTTTTTGTATTTGATAACAATGTTTTGTGATGTACTCAAGTTATTGTTGTCTACTATTGAATTATCAACCAACTTAATATTTTGCTTCAACTCTGAGTGTTGTAGTAAATTTTTGTCTTGTTAATGAATTTTATTGTCACTATTATTGCTTCAAGTTCATAGTAAATGATTTTCTTACTCAATTTGGATGTTGTAATTATTTTTAACACATAGTTGGTTAATAATGTCTATCGTCATTGTTAATGTAGCATGAAGATATTTGTTTTTCTTGGTTTGTTGGTGTTTTCCTTCAACTTAGATTGTTGTAATAAATTTGTGGTGTGTTAATGTTAATTGATCTTTGTTGATATTACTTCAAGTCTATAGTAAATGGTTTGTTTCTTTGGTAGGTAAGATGTCTATTGGATGTAACATTATCGAGAGAGCACAAACCCAAAAATTGGAAAGGAACACCAAAAAAAAGGTGGACAAAAGAAATGGACAATGCCTTGATACCACTACTTGTAGACATGGAAAGAAGTGGTCTGAAGGTTGAAAAATCCTTCAAACATTAAGCATTTGAAGAGGCAGCAAATGTTGTGAGTAATAGGTTCCCTGCCACTTACATGGATGCTGATAATGTTGAGAATCACATGCGTACTTTGAAACAAAAGTATCAAGACATCAAAAAGCTTATGAACCTCAGCGGCATTGGATGGAATGACACATGAAAAAAATGTTAGTGCTCGAAGATGAGATCTATCATACATATGTGTAGGTATATGAGTTTTATTTATTAATGGACAACGTTTGACACTATTATTAACTATGTTATTTACTTCAATATATGTCATTTTATAGAGGGACAATCAATATCCAAGGAGTATTTAAACACGCCTATATCCTTTTTTGATAGTTACGTTTAGTTGCTGGGGATAACCACGCTACTAGTGATTATGCACGGACCATCTACGACCAATTTGGTGGTACAAATCTAGAGGATGAGAGTGCACCTCCACCTAATGCTCCTTTAGATGGTGAGTCTATGAATACAGGCAACCAAAGATATGAAACATTAAGGTCATTTGTGAGCAAGACTACTACTAGGGCTAGCTATGCAACGTGGACCAATGGTAAAATGTTGCAAGAGAAAACATTAGGGAAAAATTAGGTGAGCCGGTGATGTCAATATAAAGTGACTGAAAAAAGGACATGGAAAGAAAAACTCTCCGATGTGCTGTGGGACATGGAGGGTTATAGTGATGATGACATGGAAATGGTCTTCAATAAGTTAATCATCAACAAAAACAAAAAAACAAAAATGGGCGAGAACTTCTACTTGAGGAAGCCATCTCTTCAGAAAAGATGGTTAGATAATTTGATTTCTTCTATGAGAGACTCTAGTCTGTGAGGAGGTCACAACATTAGGTATGTATTTTTTGTTTTTAATCATGCAACATGAATTCTTTTATTTAAATTTGCATACTTAATGAGTTATCTATTGTCTTTGTCATGAATATAGTAAAAGATTTTTTTTATTTTTAACTTTTCATTTTTTTTGTCCATGAATGCGCATGTTGTCTTTTTCGGTAGACGCCAAATGAATCTTGTCCAAAACAACTATTGTTCCATTATGTTATGATCATGTATTTGAAAGAGTATTGTATGGAATTTATGTTTGTGTAACATTATTACGTTTCTTTTATAGATTTTGTATTCTGTAGTCATGAACCAAGAATTCTTCTTTACATAAATGGACTTGTTAATGGTCATTGTTATTGAATTAATTTAATTATATTGTCATGAACTAAGGATTGCCTTCATTATCTTTGTACAACCTTGATGAAAAAAAATTAACCTTGATGTGCAACAATTTAAGGATGATGCCCAACTATTTAATAACCTTTCTCAAAGATGGATTTCATAATTTATATATACCAACATCAATGTTGCTGGATTTGTGGTTGCAAGTATAGCTTGAACAAAAAGTTTTGCTATAAGATAATAACTTCATAAATTATTCAAGACTCCAATAGCTATTTACTAAATTTAGGATTGAAGAAGTACAAAAAAAATTCATATTAATTACAAATTTATTTATTTTTAACTAATAGATATAAACATCAAAATTTAAGTTTTGTGATGTAAACGTAAATTTGTTGATTATCATTGTTGATTAAAAAGATGAAATTAAAATGTAAAACATATATAAAAATTTATTTAAAATTAAAATATCTGAATTCGTATAAATATTTAAACTTGTTGATTAAAAAGTTAAAATAATAGAGTAAAAGAAAATAAATTTTGTTTAATATTAAAATATTTGAATTTGTATAAATATTTAGATTTGTGGATTAAAAAATTAAAATAAAATCTAAAATGTTAAAAAATTATATAAATTACAAATATTTGAGTTTGTAAAAATACAGAGTCTTAATTTTTTTTTTGAATGATAACCTTATTAAAATCTGTTTATTTTTTTGGCAAGTCTCCACTTTCGTTTGAAAGAAACATGTTACATAAGTTCTTCCAGAAGTGACACCATGTTTTGTTAAATGAACACAAAAAGTAAGAAACATATCACTTCATAGAAGTGGCACTTCCTGCAAAATGAACACAATAAGTGATGGAAGTCATATCACTTCCATCACTTCAGGGGCACTTCCTTCCCACTTACACGGAAATGAACACCCCTAAGCTTCTCAACAAGGCTACTCCTCCATCGTTTCCTTGTCCCTTGCCGAAGCATAACCACCTAGAACTAAACAACACAATGTAAGAGGCTTATCAAGAGTAAAATCAATTCAAAGAGTACCATGGCCATTACCACAACTGTGGTGAAGGTTGAGCAACCACGATCATCAGCCTATTAACCATTGTAGTGGCTAATTTGGAGCCAATTTTCAAATCTTTTGGTTTCAAGAACTAAGGTATGCAATTTTCCAATGATCATGCTTGTGGTTAGACCCAATCTAAGTGACTATAAATAGCAAGAGTGATTAAGAAAAAGGTGACTTTTACAAGACTTTATTAGACTTTTGGGAAGGCTTTTCTTAGAACTTAGCTATGGCTTTTAGAGGTTCTTGGAGAGTATTCTTGGCCATTGGAAGATCTAGGCCATGTTCTCAAGAGTTTTAAAGGCAAGTATAAATAGAAGAGTGAAGACAAGAGAGATATTGAGCAAGTATCTTTAGGGAAGGTTTCATCAATCCAAGAAAGCAGTGAAGAACTTGAGGAAGTTGTCATATTTTTTATAATCTTTTGTTCTTTCTTGGACTTTTTTGTGAATTTTTTAATAATAAGGACCAAAGACATCTTGGTACTTGGATCTTGATGATAGGATTAATCTTGCTATTTTATTTCTTTTCCATCAATATAATTTGCTCGTGAGTTCAGGTGCAGGACATTTCATGCTCATGACTATAACCATGGTGGTGCTTGTATTACTTCCAAAAATATCTATTCTTCATGATTCAACTTCCTAATACTTCAAAAACCATTCCTTTTCTTCAAAGATGTAAATTGTTACCTAAACAAAAAATATAAATTAATTATCATTATCCCATAAATTACTTCAAAAGGAACAAGCTAAATGCTTCAATTATTGAAACAAAAATATGTTCAATGAAGCACTTATTACCCATACATCACAACGCTATTCCATTACCTCCAAAATAAATTTGATAGCATCCAATCAAATCTAATCATTCCATGTTCTAAGAGAATTCAACCTAACCCCGAATCTCAACCAAGAAAACCCTATCGATATAAAAAACCAAAAAACCTCTCAAATTCAATTGAAGTCTAATTTAAAAAGCAAATAAAATCTACCAAATTCTCAATCTACATATTAATCCATCGCACCACAAAGGAATAAACCAAAAAACACCACAAAATATCAAAAAGATAAAAAAATCACACAATACTAAAGAACAACATCAAAAACACTCTTCCTCAACTTAAAAATCATCTATAAAAACCAAAACAAAACATCAAACAACTAGATAAACAAAACCATGAATAAAAAAGAATTGAAAAACTTGTAATAAATACCATGAATCCACCATAACAACAAGGTAGAAAGAAAATTTGGGGCTAAAAAAAACAGTCCACAAGTTTGGGGCTCAAAACACTAGCATGGAAAAGAAAGAAGAAATGAAGTAGATCACAACAAGTGCCATACATCATATTCAATGAACAAAATTTCACCTATTTACTTCAAAAATGATCAAAATCATAAAGAAACCCAACTGTTGTGGAACCTGGAAAATGATGATGAGAGAGACCATGGTCACCTCAACTAGAGATTAAAGGGCATGAGAAGATTGATGAAAGAAGGAATCTGAGTGAGAGCATGAGGAGTAAGAGAGTGAAAGCAAGCAGAGAAGGTAACAATCTGTTAAGAAATATATATCTGCTAACATTTTGTAAGAAATCTATATTTTAGATAAAATCAATATAAAAGATTAAACACTTAGTGTGGTTTTAATTGCATTATTTGATTAATAAACTCAAGTAATTTACTTTATTTCCAAAAAAAATCTCAAATTTTATATTTATTTTCTTAATGGAAACTGTTGTGTTTTATCTATTTCCAAATAATTTATGCTTCTCCAAATAATTTATGCTTATAAAAGGTGAAAGTTAAAAAAGATTACTTGTTTCAAGAAAATGTTAAATTAATTAAAAAGGAAATATGTTTTTTTTCTTTTGGATAAGAATAAAATTTAAGAGGTATTTATAAAAAATAATATTAATGGAAATTTCACAAAAATAAAGAAAAATAGAAAACCAACTTTGTGGCTTCCTAGTTTTGTGAAATAGGGAAGGATTTTTTTTTAAAAAAAAAAAAACTATGTGTGTTTTTCAGCTAATAAAAGAAGATAAACCTGTTAATGATGTTAACTCTTCCTTGTTTGACATGGATAAAATCATCAATTTAGTTAAAAACTTGCCACGTGACCTAAAAATATCATGATTTCCAGCATGATATTTATAAATTTATCAAGAATTGTTTACTTCAATGTAATTCTTAGCCCTTAAACCTTTATTGACTATCTTCCTTTATTATATTCCTTATGAAGTAAGAAGGTGTTTAGGTCATAGTAATAAAAATGGGAATGAAGGGAATGGAAATGAGGGAAATTATAATGGGAAAGGGAATGAAAACAATATTTGGTTGGAGAGATTAAAAATCAGAACTGAGAAAAGAGAAAAGTAGAAAGGAGGATATGTTGTAAAATTATCTCCATGCATGTATCGGTATAATAGAAAGTGAGAACTTTCCATAGAATTTAACTGGGTTTAATTTTCTTTCACAATTTAGTGTATTCTTTTTGCAAGGAAAGTTAGCGGGCCTAATAAAATTATTTTTTTTAATGAATCACTTTCGATTATTGGGCTAGTAATCTACTTTCTTGAGTGTGAAAGTTGCAAAAATATATTTTGTCTAAAATGCCCTCATTTTCAACAATTAAAAACTAGTTGCCACTTCTCTTTTATAGCTTTTCCATCTATCTTATTACTTGCTTCCTTCAATTTGCCTTCTTCTTTTTTCTCTTTATTATTTCTCCCCTTTTCCTCTCAATTTTTTTTTCTTTCTTTGTTGTTTTCCTAGAATTTTCTTTGTTTATCCCTACAAGAGAAAAGGAGTTAGGTTTATTTTGATCATGAACTTGGGATGCTTTTCATGTTTTTTCTAAGGTTTAAGTGCTTGAATTAAGAGAATGTTAAATACTACTTCATTTAGCATAGTTAAATATTACTTTTTCATGGATTACTTAGCATAGTTGAAAGGTAAATTGAGAAATTAATGTCTTTCCTAGAAATGTCTTAACTTACCAAACTCTTCAATGTGAAGTTTCATGGATTTTAATTTACACTTTACTTTACATATGAAACACCATAATCATATTTTAGCAGCATTTTAACTCTAGGAAATTATCTTCCCATCAATCACTCTCCTTTGGAATATTTTTTATGGGAAAATGCCAAATGCTAATGCCAAAGATTAGCATTCATATATAAAATAGTGATTTATGTTTAATAATAAATAAATTGCTTTGTTCATACAATACTTTTAGTAGTATTATTTACTTGAATTATTATAATTAAAATATTATTTGTTTTAATTATTAAATTATTTACTTAAATCAATTATTTTTGCTGAATTAAATGTAAATCAATGTTTGAATCTTATGATGTCATGCTATATGTACATATTAGGTTTATGGAATAGGTTTCCCAAATGACGTGGATGTCAACTTGGCGAACACGTCATCGTCCACATAATTGCTTCTTCCATTAACTTTAAATTCAAACCATATAAATCCCTAAGTTCTAAAAATTATAAAACATTATAAATTCTATCTAAACCCACTAAAATCTTAAAACCCAAATACTATAAACCCCTATATTCAAAATTCTAAAAACTTAAAGCCTAAATCATATCTCATAAACCTTAAACAATAAACCACATATTTAAAATTTAGGGTTTAGAGAAGGGATTTCCGATAAATTATTTGTAATTAAGTATTTAGATGATAAAGAGATATTAAGTACTTTTTTTAAGGATGACATGGATGTTGACATGGATGCCAACTTGGCATCCACATTATTTGGGAAAGCTATTAAGGAAAACCTACTTTCTAAGATATGATTACTCTTACTAATTCATATTAATTATTATTCATGTTAATTATTATAATCAACTATTTTAAATAAATATATTAATATATTATTTGTCGCATTGCTGGAATATTGGGATAATGGCCATTGCTCTAGTTGGTGAAAGGTAAAAAAGACCCTAAATGGTATCAATATCAATAAAAAAAATAAATGTAAATTTTTAAAACTATTTTACATCATATTTTGCTTAATGTAGGCACTATTTTAAGCAAATTTTTCTTACAAATTATGTGAATAACATGTTATTCATATAGTATTTTATGTAGCAAATTGACTATTTGCATAAATCTATTTTAAATAAATTGAATTATGTCCCGAGTGTTTTTCACATAAGAAAATGCCATGTTACATTATGTACAATAACAACATAATAATATAAATTATTAACAAAAATATTAAGTAGTGGTATAATGCTAGTATCAAAGAAATAGTGCCTAACCCTAAAGCAGTTGCCCACAATAATTTTGTCTCCCTCTTTATGAGCCATATAGTTCCAACATCATCCCTACCAAGAAATCCATCGCTTGGAACCATCCTTGTTCAAGTGTTCACCTCAATGACCATTTCCTACAACCACAAGGCAAATGTGCACCAAGTGCTGCATTTATCAATGAAGACGGTTGATGATGCAGGCTACATCACTAGACATAGATGTAGCAATCATCTATGTTTTAAGGAATCCATCGTCTTACTTGAATTACTTCATTGAGGAGGCGCTCCATCGTCATCACCATCATTTGTGCATGTTCTTGATTCACCACTACTAGAGCCCAATCACCTTCTGCATACAGTAATGAGGCCAACCATTAACTTTCCCCTACTATCAAGTCAGCTCTCTACCTTCTGCCCCTACATAGGCTAGCCAACCATATTCTCTTCCTATATAGGCTAATTGGACAGTTCACACCTCTCCCCAACTAGTATGAACCCATTCGACGAATATCTATATGCAACCAAAACGCCCATCAGACAAGTAGGTGTTTTAGTTTATTGTGTAAATGTTAAAGTTTCTTATATGTATGTTACAATTTATGCAATTACATTTGTCTCTTATAGTTTTGTAAAACTTTTTATCAAAATTAAATATAACTGTAGTAAACCTAATTTACAATTTATTACCCAAGTGATTAGTTCATTATATATAAATAACAATGTGTTATTTTTTTTTACCTTACAAAATAGTGAAAAGAAACTACAATTCACTAAATTTGAGTAATGTTTCCATCTATTATAGCACCATCATCTAATAGGACAAGGAGTATTACTACATGAGAGTCCACATTGATTCCCTATTAGAGGGACGTATATCTTTTCACTACAACAAATTGTAATTTTAGTGATAACAAAAGTTATCACTAAAAGTTGTAATTTTAGTCACGGTTAGTAATAGTAGCTAATTTTAGAAGTTGTCACCACCCGTCACCAATACCTCTGATGCTAATATAAGAGTGACTATTTTAGACAATTGGTCACAATTACTCAATATATTTGTGACCAATTTCCTGACACTAAAAAATTTAGTATTTAAGATAAAAACGATATGCCACAGTAAATTATATTTTTATTGATAATAAAAGTAATCACTAAAAGAAGTAATTTTAGTCACAATTAGTAATACTAGAAAATTTTAGAAGTCATCATCTCCCATCACAAATACCTCTGATGCTAATATAAGAGTGACCATTTTAGACAAATGGTCACAATTACTTCAAATTTTTGTGATGAAATTCACGATACTAAAAAAATTTAGTATTTATGACTAAGCGATGTGACAACAATAACCTTAATTATTTATGTTAATTTTTTTTACACAAAAAATCTAAAGAGTGACAAACAAAGTGGTCATAATAGTTTAGTTTATTGTGACAATTTTTTTGACATAAAAAATATGAAATAGTGACAACTATGTGGTAACAATTGTCCATTATATTGTAACAACTTTGTTGTCACAAAAAAATCTAAACAGTGACGAATAAGCCATCACAATAGTCCATTTTAGAGTGGTAATATTGTTGACACAGAAATATACACAATAGTGATAAATAAGCTCTCATAATAGTCGATTTTTATTGCGATAATATTGTTATCACAGAAAAATACACAATAGTGATGAATAAGCTGTCACGATAGTCTATTTTGTTGCAACATTATTGTTGTTACAGAAAAATACAAAATATTGACGAATAAGTTGTCACAATAGTCTATTTTATTGTGACAACATTTTTGGCGCTAGAATAATTCAAAATAGTGACAAATTTTTTTTATCAATAGTGTTATTTTTATTAGTCACGAATAACGTTAATAGCCCAGTAATTAAATTTGCGTTAGTGACCATATCGTGTAATAGATTTCATTTAAAATATTAAACTCATATGCTAACACAACAATTTCATCACAAAATGCATATTTTAAGTGGAAAAATATTGTCATACTAATAAACGATGCCTTTTAATATAATATAAAAATAAAAATCATCCCAATGTACAAATTTTTGAATATATGAAATTATGCTAAAATAGCCAAAAATTATTATAAAATTTATAATAATTCTAAACTACATTCTAAGGTAAATTTGAAGATGAAGTACTCCATGCTTTTGATTCCTACAAAACAACCAAAAAAAGAATCAATTATGTTAGTGCAACCGCACTATAATTGGCATGATTTGACACCAAGACAAGATGACGTGGCAATCTTTGTGAAGTGGCATAAATGATGAGATGGCAAAGGCATTGTGACATGGCAAAGAGTCTTGACTTGGAGGGAAAATATCTTGAAGATCTTAGTGAAGCTATTTTTGGCAATGTGTTGCAACTTGAAGAGTAAGATCATATCAAGACCATATTTAGAGAGATTTGATTGAAGACTAAATATGGATGGAACTTAATTGAAGAAATATCTATCAATGTTTTGAAGGAAGGCTATTGAAGTTATTTGAAGAAACCTTAATGAGGATGATAGAAGACTATTATGGGCAAGATTTGAAGACATTCCTATTATTGCCATCATTGGGTTGATTGATTGAAGATCTTTCTTGGGAAGATTTGAAGGCCAAATTTGGGTGAATTGAAGATCAAGTTTGATAAGTTTCTTGAAAGACGCACAAGGGCGTGCACCCCTTGCGAGGGGACTGCGTGGTGATGAACTAAGGAGATAGGCTAGTTGAAGGCAGTTAGGATCAAGAGATTTGGCTGCACCGACTCGGAATAAGTATGATCGAGAGGTTGATGGGTCTTGAGATCGTTTGCAATGTAACCAGAACTCAGTCAAGTCAGCAATCAGGCCATGTTGCAATTCATGTTACAATAGGAGTTGCAACAGCTAATTTTGGAAGGTTTTTAAATTAGCAGCCAAGGAGATTCTAAAAGAGATATGTGCTATATTTGGGATGTTGAGGCATCTATATAAGCTACCTTGCTCTGAGATTGGGGTTGTCTCTCATGGAGGAGAATGTGTGAGCACTATACAATCTAAAAAGGGTAGTGATCTTTATTGTTGGGAGAGTGAGTAACAAGTGTTTCTACTCATCTATTTTCACCTCTTTTAGTGGATTGTTTATCTCCGGGCTTGGCCCCCTAGACGTAGGTGAGTGGACGCCGAACTGGATTACTAATCTTGTGTGTCTCCTTTTTGTTTGGTTTGTGTGAATTTTTTATAAGTGTTTGAGTGTTCTCTAAACCACAAACCACTTCGGTGGAAATAACAAATTAGTTTGTAAAGTAATAAGATTTTAATTTAGGGCTAAAACCTATAATAGTAAAATGATAATTGTAAGAACTGCTAATAATATTCCAAATTTTATAACTTTGTATACTCACATGACTAGTTGGGATTCTTGATTTTCTAACATTGAACATTTAAATTCAACGCCTTGCCCAAATTTATCCATCTTGAAGATAATCTGAAAAGAAATGTTCCAACAATTAGAATTTTACAAAGGAATAAAACAATGTGAGAAAAAGGGTAATGATTAATTGGTGACAAGAGCATTATATATAAGTTAAGAAAAGTTGAGTTTAATGAATGAATCCAAAATTATATATAACTTATACTATGATACCCAAAAATGTATTAAGTGTGAGTCCTCAGTAATGACTGCATCAATAAGCTTATTAATGGACAAAGACGCCATTTGCACATCAGCCCCATAGGGTGCCACAAGATAATCAATGCTTTCCTACTTCAAAACTTGAATTGATGTTAGTTTTTTAATAGTAGTTCAAATATACATTATGAATAGAAACACATTTAAGGGCAGAATAAGATTAAGGATAAACCCAAAATATTATCTGTATATTTAGCTTTGACTTACTAATAAGTTTAAGACTAAGGTTTTACTAATTATGTTTAGTTAGTGCAAGGACCAAAGGATGACAACATAGTTTTCATCATATAATAGAAATCATTTATTCAAATCAAATTTTAATTATTACATGTATTATCTCTCAAGTAATTAACAGTGAGATATCATATTTGATATGGAATAATTGGAAAGAATAGATGTTTAGTACTTTCCTAGATTGGGTATGTGCTTTGGCCTAGATATTGATGTTGTATGTTGTAATTATTCTTGCACCTATCTATATAGGTGACGATAGGGTGTCAAGGTAATGTGTCCATATAGGCGACTATAGCAGCATCTAAGATTGATGAGATTGTAATGTGTGTCCATATAGGTGATGATAATCCATGCCCTCGGTGTGATATGACTATTAGACCATGGGATATACTTAACTAGGCTAAGTAAGGCCCAAATGAATAAAACGGAATAAGAGATGATGGTAGAGAATAAGGTAAATAATTTGAGATTTTTAAATTGATATGATCAATTCATGTATTATTTAAGTTTTTATAGTTCTTATCATGAGAATTAAATTGATTTGATTATTTGCATGTTATTAATTATATTTCATTGTATGACTACCTATATGATAGTATAGGTATAGTACTTATTGAGCCGGCAGCTCACCCCTTGACATCTAATTTTCAAGAGTAGACGATTGAGGTTTCTTTTGGCTAGTTGGAAAAGCAGGGGGTGTTACAGATTAATTCTTTATCTTTGATCTTTACTTTTAGAGTTCTTCTTTAGGATAGCCAGTCTTCATTTTAGCTTAACTAATTAATTGTTAGGCTAATTCGTGAGGGAATAACTATTACTAGTACTCCTAGTCCTTGAGAGTTACGACGACCTTGTTTACCACTTTATTGCTTGTTTGACCTGTGCATTTGCAGGCATGACCATGTGGTTAACGTGCATAAACTCACTTTATACTTTCTTTTATTTCACTCATTCATTGCTTTAGCTCTATTACAATTAATTGTATTATATTTATCACAAAACAAATACTAATATTATTGGTAATTTACTTACTAGAATTAGTTGTTAACTCAAAATTGTATAACTGATTGCAATACCAACACAAAAATATGTATATAAAAAATATAGCCATGACTGTACTACTAAATACAACAATGATATACCAGTAGTAATTTTAGATTTGCAATTATGTAACCTATGAAAATAACATCATTATAACAGTAGTTACTCTACTACATAACAATAGTATAATAATTTGCTATTTTGGAATATTATAACTTATCGGAGTTGAAGGAACTGCTATCTCCTTACCATCGATGAAGAATTTTGACATCTTTTCTTGCCTTAATATTATCCTTGTTCTTCCTCACATCCATCATAGCGTAAGACACATTGTTAAAAATATTTTTCTTTGTGTGTATCACATCGAGGTTATGGTGGATCAAATTGTCATTTTAGTAAGGTAGATCCCATAAAACCATACTTCTTTTTGCCCATTTTTGGCATTGAGACACACTATAGGTGTGTTAATCAGGTCCTGCATTGTCGCTGGGAAAAACATAACCCCAATTAAGAGTTTTCTCCTCCCACAACCTTGGTGGTGGACCATTCCTTTCCACTTGACCTCCGATGAAAAGCTACTTATCCTTTCGGTGGAATGATTCCATGGTAAAAATACCTAGTGATAATAAAAATAACTTACTTTCCCATCATGTTGTAGATAAAAGGCACTAGAATTCTCTATATAGATTGGGTATCCTAAAATCCTAGCATTGCTCCACCTAGATAACATTCTCTTAGCTGGGAAGTCATTAATTACCTATAAAAGTACATCATTCATGTGAAAATATACATTCTCTGAAACATCATAAGTCATTTTACCAACAACCACAAATTATTCAACTTTTAAATTTAAAAAAAAAAGCCATCTATGTTTTCTTTGGGTATTTAGGCTTGGGATAAATTAGTAATAAGAACATGTACGGGATTTTTATTTCAGGCCCAGTGGAAAGTTCTAAGGAGTTACAATCACTAGCCAATATGAATAAGTCCTCTCAAATTACCCATGAGGTGTATAATCTTCAGCACACAACCACAATCGAATGTTGCAAGGTTCCTTGGAAAACTCAGGACAAGTTTAATCAAAATGTTTCCATGTTTCAGCGTCGGAGATATGACACAATACCAGTAATACCCTGAACCTGTGGATAACTGTTGAAAAATATATTCAGGGTATTACTACAGTTGCAGTAAAATTTTTCTACAGAGTAATCTTCTTGAGAACCCCTAAGTGGGAAAAATAAGGACTTAAATGTGAAAAGTTTATAAAAGATTTTGGGTTAAAGAGTAATAGGAAAAGGATTGATATGAAATATTTCTGAAAACTAAGAACTGAAAGGTAAGGCAGTAGGGACCTTTTTGAAATACTGTGTTATACTTCAGGGATCATTGGATAGTTTGAAAGGACCTTTTGAGAATACTATTTCATAATTCAGGGACCATTTGTGACTTTTCCAGGGACTGTTTTATAAGAAATTATATTTTAAGGGACTAAAATTGAATTTTTGCTGAAAACATAAGTTGGAGAAAAATCTAGAGATGGATGGTTTGTTCATGTTCTTCTCCCTTCACCTGCTACAGTAACCCATGAGAAAAAAAAAATTTGAAGAAATGGGAAGGAATTAGAGGTTTTAAGGAAGAGGGACTTGGAGATCGTCGGAGGAAGCTCGCCGGAGAGATGACCTTACTTAGTAAGAGTTTTTCTTGGTGTATTTTTCATGAATGAATGTATGCATGCATGTATATATGTGTATTTGATGGATTTGATGAAGGAAAATGATGGATTTGAGTAGAAAAGCATGCTTAATTATAGTAGATTATGAGTGTTTGAAATTGTTTTGAGAAAACCATTGTAAACATGATGAAATTGTTTGAAATGGAGGATGAGATTTTCAGTTTTACCGTAGTATTACTGTAGCACCGAAATTAGGGTTTAGTTTGGTTAATTAAGTTGATGATGATGATGATTAAGGTGTTAATGATGATGGTTGGATTGAATTGGTTGAGTTAGCCAAGTTGGTTTGGTTGGATCAAACCAAGTTACAATTGAATTGGTTGAGTTGAATTGATTTGGTTGAGTTGAATTAAATTAATTGAGTTGGGTTTAATCAAATCTAGTGAAGTGTATTTGATTTGGTTTAGTCAAGTTCATTAAATGAGTGGGTTTGGATGAGAATTGGAATGGTTGGGTTCAATTGAATTGATTTTGGTCTAAGTTTGATCAAATCAAGTTGAGTGTGGTTGGACTTGAATTGTTTGGTTAAATTGAGCGGGTTTAGACTGATTTGGGCTTGGTTTGGATGTTGAGCTAAGGATTTGGGCTGAACCAATTCAAGGAAAATTTGGGTTCGAGTTGAACCAAGCTGGTTCAATAGATTTTGTATAAGAATTGAGTTGGTTCAAGGCTGGTTGATTTAATTAAACTTGGTTCAGTGAAATTGAGTTTGGTTCAATGTAATTAAACTTGGTTCAGTGAAATTGAGATTGGTTCAGCAGTGTTTAGCCCAAATTAAGTTAGTTTAAATGCAATTGGAGACCGGTTTAATTATGCAAGGTCGGGTTTTAAGCGATTGGAGTGAGTGGGCCCAATAGAGAGTCTATTATTGTTTCTTGTATTTTTCTTTTAGGTTTAATTGTGGTATTTATTTTTTTTATTATATTATCTTCTTAGGTATTGTTCAGTCTTGGGAGGGAGTTCTAGGTCTAGCAAGAAACCCAAGGACACCAGGTGAGTTGATAGTGGCTATTATTTAAATTATTGGACAATTATTATTATTTTGGAAATAATTATTTAATGGCTAGTATTTTGGAAATGATGGTTTAATTATTTCATTTTATTATGTTTAATTGCGTATACTGTTGAAATATACTTATATTTATTATTATTTATTTGCCGTTGATGTGCCATGATGATCGTATTGATATACTTGGTTTTGTATAATTATACGTATTTCCATATAATGAAAAATACACATATATATAATTTAATTATTTAGTTCATGTGTTTATTTTTGATGGTTACATATGCTTTGATTTGAAATGATTTGTGAAACCATGTGAGCATATTAAAATGTTTTATCGGCATTGTTTGTGGAATTGGTTTTCATTCCTAGTATAGGAATGGTATCATGGATCTGGACTTTACTGGTTTATGCATTGTTATACTTTTGGCATTGGCTTTGTGGAAAATAATGTTTATTTCCGAGATGTTAATGATTGTCCTAGATAAGGATCTTGTGTTATGATTTATACCGATTGTATTATTGCTATGTCTATATGATGGTTTGGATGGTGACGGCGGGCTAAGGCCCGACTACTGCAGTAGTGGGTTCCCACAGGCCAGCCTTTAGAGATGGCGTGGTAGACCTAAGTGTTGATTTGTCCAGATCAGGTGGGAGCGTAGATCCCTGATTGGATGATACATCGGGATCCCGGGGTCACCACACGGGACTGATGGGCCAACGTCAAGGTTATGAAGACCTCGGCGGCTCCCAACCTAGTCGTGATGACAGCTAAGTCCGGGAGGGTTTTCAGGCTGTGGATTTGAGGACGGTTTTTATATTACTTGTTATTTTAAATTGTGATGATGGAGCAAAGCCTAGCTGTCACTCTTAGAAGGGTAGTCTCTCACAATAATTTGGATTTTTGGAAAAATTGATTTAATGTTGATTTGTGATGAAATTAAGTTTCAAAAGCTCTTTAAAGTTGTATTTTACCAAAATTTTTGTCTTTGTGAAAGTTTTGAAATTATTTGTTAAAATTGATCTTTATATGTTTTATGTATACTACATTTACTTATTTAAAATTATTGAGCCACTATCGACTAACTGAATGTGCTGTAGTTGCAGGATCAGGACCCTAGATTGCCTGATCGAGTTTAGAACTAGTCAGGAGTTGAGTCTAGGACTGTAGTGGGTCCCTTTTTCTTTCTATTTATTGATGTCGTGATCTTATAGCTGTTGTACCCGTAAATTAGAGTAATTATATTTGTTATATTTATGTATTTGAACCCGTAGTTGTTGTAAAGTTGTACATCGAAATCTGTAAGTCTGATTTTGTTTTATAACATGGTGTCAGTTTCCAGTTAAAAAGAAATTTTTAACTGATGGGTGTCACATTTACCTCGGTAGAAGGGGTGGGTGTTTATTAGAAACACCATCCATTAAAATGCCGGCAAAATTGTAAGCAAAGTATAGATATATGAGCATCAACATAGTGGCGTTTCACCAACCAAACGCCGCTATTATAGCGGCAATCCTAAGAATGAACGCCGTGCGAAAGTTAAGATTGTAAATTAAAAAATATAATTTAGCGGCGTCTAATTTATAAACGCCACTAACTTACTGGCGTTTTATTTTAAACTCCACAAATATAATGCCGTTTTTAACATTAAACGCCACTACGGTAGTGGCGTTTATTTATATAAACGCCGCGATTTGGAAGGCGTTTATTTTGGAAGTGGTCCCTATATTATCGGCGTTTTAATGATAAACGCCAGTAATGTTTCCGTATGCTAAATAATGTTAATTATTTTTACCGGCGTTTATGTAATAAAATGCCACTATATAACGGCGTTTATCTCAATAAACGCCAGTAAAATGTTGTATTTGCCGGCGTTTTTAGATTAAACGCCGCTAAGTTTATTTTGCATATAATTCATTCATTTCTGCACTTTTATTTATCTGCATTTTTACAATAACAATGGTACTAGAAAGACCTGTAATTAACATCCAGATAAGAATAGTCACATAGTTATCTACGCACCAAACCACAATAGTTGATATTTAATAATTTCAAACCAATTAGAAGTTACAAAAGTCTTCGATATTAATTAGTACATAATGTATGTTTGTGATTCTTGTCTTCCTCCAAATAATACAAAAGAAAACAAAGATAAATAAAAATCCATCAACACTTGATGAATGCCACTACTCATCTCCAGAAACCTAATTCTGCAATTAAAAAAAAAATTGTAAGAAAAAATTCCACAATGTTTTTAAAATTATAACAACTAGATACAAACATAGTAACATTGCCACTTTTGAAAAACCTGTAACTGAGAAGTTGAGCCAGCTGTGTCAACTCCAGGGATAGAAACTCCAGGAAATCGAGTTTGTAAAAAGCCAAGAAGAGCATTATATCGAGCACATTCTTGTGCATGTTCTTCCTCACGTTGTGCACGTTCTTGCTCTCGCTCCTCTTTCAATTGTTGCATTTGTTGTTCCATTTGATTAAACCGCTCAACAAACTAACTTAATTGGGCGCTTGGGTAGTAGAAGTTCTGCTAGTCGTACCCCCATAATAAGTTTTGAGTGTTGGACCCAATCCAAGCCCTCTTACTCGCCCACATCGTTCTTTTCCAATAACTTGTGTCAGAATTTCAGTTTCAACTATCTGCATATCCTCATCTACTGTTTCACATTCAGCTAACTTCTCATTTGCTTTAACCTGTATATAATGAAAAAAAAAATATTTTAAAGTAGTCATATATTTTACGCCAAATTACAAAATAAGGAATACTTAAGACATAATTATTACCATAATTTGTTCAGTTTCCACATTCATGTGAGAACCATCCTTTTTGGTGTGAGTTGCTTTAAAATATTCGAGCTGTCCTACTTTTCTTCCATTGTGAACCTCCTACAAGTGTTTAAACCAAAAAAATTGTTTGAATCACAAACATCAAGAGATAAACTTGAAGACATCATTAAAATACAAACGAAAGTAAAAAAACAACATTTTTAATTCACACCTACAATTTAATTCTTAATATATATTTTTCTACCATTTCCTTTTCCTTTCTAGCAAAGCTCTTTGATCCAGAGGTATGAGTATATTTTTGTTGTTTTTTGCTAGAAACCCCAAGTCTTTCTGAATCCTACATAATGCCATGTATAGTAACTTAGAAATAAGAAAGATATAAATTTGATCAATTCATCCTTCAATGTTTTTGGCACTTTATGCGAACTCTCATAATGGATGCCAATTTGTTGGACCGGTTCAAGCAAGCATGCCAAGAAATCCAGCTAGTAGTTGTGCTTCCGGCCCAATTGGTTGTCCCAAATGATTTGCACTCACCACAATCCTCTTTTCTGGTGGTAATAACCACAAGTCTTTCAAAGTAGTTCGGCCCCTTTTCTTTTGTTGTCCATTTCTATCAACTACATATTAGTAGAAACTAAGAACATTAAGGCAAATATAATAATGTTTAAGTTTGAAGATATGAAACGAACCTGCATTTAAATTTTTCTGCTTCAGTAACTATGGGAGCGTTCTCTAATCTGTACTATTATTTTGGTTTGGCACTTGTTCATTCTGATTTGAATCAATTGAAGATGATGGGATCGAGGAATGAGGAGCAACATGAAGTGATGGAGCGGATCTAGTAGAACCAATAGGGCCTAATGAATTGGAGTTGTTAGGGTTGCTCATTCTAACACCCACACCATTATCACACCCAGTACTATTATTTGGAGCATTATTTGGCGCCGGTTCTGACACGACCATTTTCATACACTTCAATTTTAATTTCGGCATCTTTTCTCTTATCTACATCATATAAACAAAAACATGTTACAAAATTCACAACAAGTACATGTATTTTGGAAGAACAGATTAAAGGAACGTATGATATGTAACTGATATCAATTTATTTTTGATAATTAAGTAGGATGCAATAGTTGCATGGATAAATACAAGTTTGTTAAAGTATCTGCTAGTTAGTTGGCTTGAGTTCTCTTACTCAAGAATGAGGATTTAGTGACGAGTGCATATGTCATACAAAAATGAGAACTCCTTATTTATTGTGTAAAACCTTCATTAATGTCAATACTGTTTGAAGAACATTATTATTATTACTATTGTTATTATTTTCTTATTCTAGCAAAGGATTGTCATTTTCTCCTCTCTATTGTTTGGTGGAGTTATTATCTAGAATTAGTGGAATTAATTGCAATCTCTACTTCAATCCTTTTGTAGGATGGGTCATCCACCTTTGCCATGGTCAGACACTCTATGCATTTATTCAGCTATTCTTATGAGATTATAGGAACCTGAGCTTTGTTGCAAAAATTGGTGATGAAAACACTCCTTGTGAACTTGTTCTTTCTCTACTAGATGATGATCAATAATTGCATGCATTTATATATATATTAATAGTAGCTTAAACTGGGATTGAAATTTGTATAGCTAGTTAAATTAATTTCTGAATTGCGGATTGAATTGTTCAATGTTTTACTGTCTAAAAATCAATATGAGTTGTTGAACTTGACTTTCACCAAATCACACAACTAGTGACTTTTCAAATGGCCAAACATGCTACATGAAAAACTGAGATTATATGCGTACTTTTTTCTACTATCATTAGATAATCAAAATTCAGAAAAACAGCGTAAAACCGAACAATTACAAAATTTGAGCTGGCTGATACATGAGATTATGATGGAGAATTCAAAGATTAACTTCTGATGCAGCTTGCACAAAATCATTGTTAGAATCTCTAGTAAGAAGAACTAGTGGTGTAATATTAATGAAATGTATAGAATTCATCAGACAAAGACATGAAAAGGAATTGTACTTTCATCAGCATTTGAATTGCTGTCAGTAACAAGACTGTGAAGAGAATGAGCTGAAACATGCATGGGTTCCTTCAAACTTGTTGTTTTGAATCAAAGCAGCAGAAACTGGTCTAATCAGCAGGATTATGCACTATATTTATCATCTATACCCACTTATCATCTCTAATCAGCAGGATTAAGGTAATTTTTCTTTTTGAAGTTTCTGATGTTTTGTTTCATCAGCTTGATGTTTCTGATCCTGCTAGTGTTCTTTATTTAGCTCAATTCATCAAGACAAAGTTTGGAAGGCTTGATATCTTGGTATTCAAACTATGATGATTAATGAATTGGATTAATTATGAAATCAAAATTGATCTTTTTTCATGCATGTTGTTCTTCAGGTTAATAATGCTGCAATTTTAGAAATTGAGCTTGAACCAGATGCCACGGATTTACTCAAACAAGTAACTGATCTATATATTTGATTGCTATTTTGACATAAAAATTACTATATTTGATTGCTATTTGATTGCTACTTTGAACAAAATGAAGTATTTTAATTCAACAAAGCAAACATGAAATGGCAAAAGAATGCTTGAACATAAACTATTATGGAACAAAGAGTGTCACAGAGACACTCATTCCTCTTCTTCAGTTATCTCTTTCACCAAACATTGTCAATATCTCTGCTCTTTATGGACAGTTAAATGTAAGTTATTAATATCTAATCTCTTAATTAATCCTTCTTAAATTAATATATTAATTAATTAACCTTTTGTTTCAGTTCATTCATACTAAGAACATCCAAAAGGAGTTGAGTGAAGTGGATGATCAAACAGAAGAGAAAATTGATCAAATGCTGCAGAAATTTCTGAATGATATGAAGGAAAACAAGTTGGAAGAGAATGAATGGCCAACTCAATTAGCTGCATACAAGGTTTCTGAAGTGGCCTTAAACACATACAAGTTAAAACAGATATGAATTGGATAATGAGGATACAACATGATAGCAAAGGAGAAACTTCAACTCAAACATCAGACGTCATTATTATCAAATCCCATGTGAATTAAAGAAACAGAAATCTGTAGAACTGAAAACTGTAGAACTACAATCTGCAGATATGAAATAAAGGAACAGAATGCTGTGTTTTGAAAACTGCAGAACTAGCTTCAGAAAAGTATGCTATTCCACATACTTTTGCTTTTCTATTAGTTACGAAGCTTTGCCACATCAATTTGTTTTGTATATCACACTTTGTTATATTTGCTAATGAGTAATAAGAGATTTGTTTTGTATATTAAATCTCTTATACTTTGTTATAATCTGTCACCAGGGATTCAGGGTAGAAAATTATGCCATAGCAATAATAGACATAAACTCCATGAAATCAAAGGCATAGAAGCACGTAGAAAAGAACATAAAGATTAGTAATATAAAATAGCAAGAATTACAATAACAAAAGCACTGCCATCACCTAAAGGATTGTTTAAACTAGACCAATAATTGCAGCAACAAGTAATGATCCACCTCAGCCTTCAATGGTCTAAATTCCCGTCCTGTACAAATAGAAAATACACAACCACAAAAGAACTAGTAAGATGGCATATGTGCAAGAATAGAAAATAGGGGAAGTATGTCTCCATTGCAAGCAATTTCTAACAGAAACTACCTACATGGAGGTAGTATGAACTATCACTACTAGTTATAGTTTACTATTAAACTGGCCCAACATTGCATAAGTGTAGTATACATTTAGCAAAAATTGCAGTTATATTTAAAGGAGAAAAGCTAAGAAGTCCTGGAAATAATGTTGAAGTGGCCAATATAAAATTTTGATAAGTTTTTGCAAAGGGAAACTTTCACCTATTGAAATTTAACATGTGGAACCAATGATAAAATTTAAGAAACTAACTGAATTCGTTTGTCTGCATAGTTGAAAATATTATTATGCTAATACGTTCCTAGAATCCAATTCTAGGTCCTAAGTGAATAACATGAGATAGCCTAATTAAAACTATTAGCTAAGAAATCAAAGATAAGATTGAAAATTGATAAATAACTACAGATTTGGTATATCTAAGGAAACAAACTATTATATTCATAACTACAAATTTTTAAATTGCTTATGGTGTCTTGTGGATGATATTGCACATGATCTAACACCTTTGTGCAAGCTAGCACAGAGGAAACATAGAAATTAGAGCTAATTTATGATCATTGGTTGCCTATCTAGTCTCTATATATTCATATCAAATGTGACATGTGTTTTCCTATGCGTAATGTACATATCAATTTTCACTTGAAGATTTTAGTTCTTGGATATATAATATCTTCATTATCATAGACATACATCATATTTCTCTAATTCATTTATCAAACAATGGCATTTAGTCAAACAATGGCAGATTTGCATAGGCAACAGGACATGCTGGCTTGTCAATAGTAAAACATTAGTGAATTAATATTAATTGCTAGGCTCTTGTCTTGAATAAAAACAGGGTAGACATGGCATAATAGAGAACATTAAAGTAACTTGCACCTATTCTTAAGTGGAAGCAGATCCTGATTGTCTATAGCCAGAGTATCTATTCCTCATTCCTTTAAATTCTGCAATAAGAACCTACATCAATATTCTCCAACAACACAAAAGTAGGCTGGTGAGAAGAAGGAAAAAATGGATATTGTGCATACCAGTGATTTAGTGAGGACAATCCTTGCTTGGAAAATGTGGAGCAGAGGAGACAATTTCAAGTTCTTGTGGGCGAGCACCACCAATTCAAATACAGATTTCCTGTAGCATCACAAGCAAAATGGTCAACCTGTATTTATAGTCTAGGCACTGTAGTTTCCAATTTCAACCTGTATTTATATAACATTGTTTGAATAATTATATATATGCACAACACAGGTAAACTACACGTCAAGTATGAAGAAAGACATTACAAACAAGATGTGAAGAAGACATTAGAAACAAGATATAGCTTACCTTTCCATTTCAAGTAAATTCAATACAATTGGTATAAGACATTGCTAAGTGTCAAGAGTCATAAATGTCCTCGTCAACATCTTCACGGGCCCATTGACCTTCATCATTATCATTGAAGATACTCTCATGAGAGGAAGGAAAACATTCAGTCTGGGGTCCATCATCTGTTATTTCATCACCCATGTCATACACTTCTCTTGGTTGATTACGTATCACAACAAACCAACCAGGTCCTTTGGGATCCTCAGAATAGAAAACTTGCTTCACTTGTGATGAGAACACATAAGGCTCATCGAGGATATGTTTGCCAGTGTGAATCATGCGAGAGAAATTTACCATTGTAAATCCATATCTATCTTTCTTGACCCCCTACTATTATTCACATCAGCCTAATCACAACGAAATCACACAACCTTGAACTTGTTGAAGTAGTCTAACTCAATTATATCATTTAGCACACCATAGTAGTCAACATTTCCTTCCAATGGATTAGCATCCCTAGCACTGGCATAGCTCATAGTTGAAGAAATAACAAGACATCCAGAATTTTTAGTTCGCCTAAATCTTTCTCGAGATTTAGTATGGAATCGAAATCCATTAATGACAAGCCCTTTATATTTCTTAACAATCCTATTTGGACCTTGTACAAAAAATTTAATTTCTTCTGACATATTTTTCCCATGAGAAAACTATAAAGGTTACATGAATCTAATTATAAAAATTCTTAATAGAGAATTGTTGAAGAGAATACGATTTTCTAGTTGCTTACCGTTTCTCCCAACCATTCATGAAAAGTTTCGGTAAATTTCCTATCGAGATCACGAGCATTTGAACGTCGACCTCTTGTTTGATCTTTCAAGATATTTCTATACTCACTACAAGTAATGATAAAAAAATGTTAAAAACTTCCAACGCACCAAATAAGAAATGTGAAGTGTTTAACTTACATTTGGAGTGAGTCAATAGCTTTATAGTGAAATAACACATAACGATATGCTTGTGCCCATGATCTATCATCTAACTGTGCTACTTCAACTTTCCCTATTGGTTCTCCACCACTTTCTAATAAATACAAATTTGGAAGTAGCTCATGTTGCACTTGTGTTAAATTTCTCCCAGGTCTATCAAATATTGTGTCAACATCAACCAAATATCTAGAAAAAAGTGACACATTCTTCTGCTACAAATCCTTCAGTAATAGATCCATCAGGATATCGTTTATTCCAGCACATAAGATTTTGACTTGAGCAAAAACCTATAACTAGAATTGCTGCGATTGTTAACTTATAGAAGTTTGATTGACAAGACATTATAATAAATTGATGTTTTAAGAAAATAATACCTCTCAATTGGATACATCCATCTATAGTACACAGGTCCACCGATTTTGGCCTCCATTGGTAGATGAACAACCAAGTGCACCATTACAGTGAAGAATGCAGGTGGGAAAATCTTTTCTAACTAACACAAAGCTATTGCTGCTCGATATTGAAGGTTGTCAAGATCTTCCACCTTAAGAACTTTACCGCAAATAATTTTGAATATGTTACAAAGCTCTGAAATGGCGTGAGTCACTTGCTTTGACATGGATGACCTCAAAGCAATTGGAAGCAAATCATGCAGCAATATGTGATAATCATGTGATTTTAAAGACTGAAGTTTTTGTTCCTTCTGATTTACGCATTTTGATATATTCGAAGAGTAAGCATCTGGGACATTTATAGTCTTCAAGACTTGACAAAATAGGTCTTTTTCTTTTTTTGTCATGGAGAAAGAAGCGGTGGTAGTCTTGTTTTGCCATTTGGAAGATATTGAGGATGAAGCTCTCGACGAATTCCCATGTCAACCAAATCAAGTCTGCATTTTAGATTATCTTTTGATTTCCCATCAACATTAAGAATTGTTCCAACAATATTTTCACAAACATTCTTCTCAATGTGCATCACATCCAAGTTATGGCGAAGTAGGTTGTGCTGCCAATATGGTAAATCAAAGAATATGGTTCTCTTCTTCCACAAAGCTGCTTCAGTTGATTCCTCTTCCTGTACTTCATCATCATCAATATCCAAGTCAATATTGGATACTTGCCGTGGTCTTTTCTTCAAAGTGTTATTATTGTTTGATTTTTTTATTTTGCTTTTGCCATGCTTTCCATAAGAAAATTGCATCTCTTTCAACATTAATAAAATATCATATCCAGCAGTAAGTGAAGGAGCTCCACGCATCTCTACATTACCATCAAACAAATGTTTCTGAGATCTGTATGGATGATTATGTTCTAGCCACCGCCGATGTGCCATATAACAAAATTTATGGCCATTAGTTAACCATTGTGAAGAAGTTTCCGCGGCACAACAAGGACAAGCATATTTCCCTTTAGTACTCCAACTTGATAAATTAGCGTAAGCAGGGAAATCATTAATAGTCCACAACAAGGTAGCCCGCATATTGAAATTTCTCCTTACAGATGCATCGTACGTCTCCACACAAACCCATAATTGCTTTAACTCTTTAATAAGAGGTTGTAAGTATATGTCAATATCATTTCTGGGCCCTTTGTCTCAAGGAATAATCATTGACAAAAGAAAGAAGTTTGTTTCATCCCAATCCACGGTGGCAAGTTATAAGGAATCAACACCACTGGCAAAGTGCTATAAGAAGTACTTAATAATTCGAATGGGTTAAACCCATCCTAAGAAAGACCAAGCCTCACATTTCTAGGATCAGAAGCGAAGTCAGGATATCTTGCATCAAATGATTTCCATGCCTCAGCATCAGCAGGGTGTCATAACAGTCCATCATTGGTCCGACTATTAGCATGCCAAATCATATCAGTAGAAGTCTTAGTCGACATAAAAAGTCTCTGCAGTTGTGGTATTAATGGAAAATACCGTAAAACCTTCGCAGGTCTCTTGTGAACCACTTCATTGTCATCATTCAAACGTTCACCAGAATCAGTGGACACCCAGTGAGAACGACCACAAATTTGACAAGATTGCTGACCTTCATTATGCTCCTAATATAGCATGCAATCATTTGGACAACTATGAATTTTTTCATACCCAAGACCCAAATCCTTAATAACTTTCTTCGACTCACGACTACTTTCAGGAATAGCCGCTGAGGGAAAAAATTCTTTTAAAAATTCAATCAAGTGGTCAAGGCCTTTAGCAGTCATCCCGCACATGCATTACAAATGGAAAAGTCGAATGCATAAATACAATCTAGAATGCTGCGATCCCTCATAATGTTTGTCGTTCATATCTTCTAGCAACTTGTAAAACTTTGCCGCTTCTTTAGTAGGTCGTTCATCAACTTCTATATGGGCTTCACATTCATCATTCACCTCAACGTTGAATTCATCGGCAGTAGATGGTAAGCCCTCGTTATCAACTTGATGGATGTTTAAAGCATCCCGCAATAATTCTTCCAAACTATCTGGTCTTGTACGAGAAGTTTGGAAGTGAGGATTGGAGCTTGATGGAGCTGTAAATGTGTTTGTTGGCTAATGGATAGGTGACGGTACACGCTCTCCATGAAAAAACCAACATGTGTAACCTTGTAGAATGCCATCACAAACCAAATGTTCAAGCACTATTTCACGTGTTTGCCAATGGATATTCATGCACTTTATGCAAGGGCAAGTGATCCTATCATCTTCACTTGAGTTGGCAAATGCAAAATTGAGGAATTGTTCAACTCCATCTTCGTATTCTTGACTCAATCGTGACTTACGCATCCAACTCTTATCCATTTCTGCTTAATATATTAAAAAATTATTCACAATATTCTAAATTAAAGTATATTTCGCCTTAACACACTAAGATATACATCAAGGTGAAACTATAGAATTTTTACTTTCTAGCTATTTTTTAATCGATGTAAACACATTAGGTCTTATAAATCAAGGTAAAACTATTGAAAACATAAGCTAACAAAGAAGGGAATAATCCACATGACTCATAAGTGAGAAGGGAACATCATTCCTTTTCCATGCACTAGTATACTAGCACAATTTGTTAGTTTAGAAAAAGGTGATTAGATATATATGGACTATCCTTGCTAATTTCATGTCATGCATAGTATACTAGCACAATTTGTCACCACCGCATAATCATGTAAATTTCTAATGAATAAAGAATGAATAATTTCCCAAAACTGAAAACTTCTCGTATAGTTATGACATTTTGAGCAACATATATAACAAGTAGTGTTGCAATACCGTATTTGACATTCTTGAAGACTCTAATTGACATCTTTTTAAGTTTTAATTTTTAATTTTTTAAAAAAGTCTACATGAAAGTCTATAAACTATGAAAAAAGTTAGAACAATTGGTTAGATTACTAACTGTTTAAAATATAAATAAATATTCCTAACTTTTTAAAATATAAATAAATATAAAACCACTAACCAACTTGATATCTTCTGACCTCTCTTTATATCTAAAATAAAAACTCGTTAATGATTATACTTTTATTTGTAAAAATTAAAGTCCATTTTAGTTTCTAAATTATATCACTCTATGGGAACTTTAGTGCTCAAAGATAAAAGAGATTTAATTCGATCTTTTTCAACTAAGAACAACGGCATATAAAATAATAATCTATAAATTCAATCCATTTGGGTAAAAATGAACAATTTTAATAATTTAAAAGGAAAAATGCACTTATGCCAACTTGCAAACAATCACATCAATCTCTAGAAAGATGCATTCTACTATTATTGAAGAAAATAGGCATACGTCAATTAATCAAGCATATGCCGAATTAAATATATAATTAAATTCTATCTTCCAATAAAATCAATCAAATTCACCAAAATGAAACCAAATCTATTTAAACATTAATCACACACACAAATAAAAACTTTGAAAATAAATAAATAAATGAGTAAAATAAAAACAGTATAAATTGAACATACTACATTTGGATATTATGCATTGAAAAGAAGAAACAGAACCTTGGTATAAGCTGAAGATATGAATGCACAATATACTATCTTCATTATATGGATCATGGACAAGCTCATTGCTAACCAAAATGCCTACTTTTCCATTTATAAAACCAAGCATTCATCGATATGATACACTGAAATAATGTGTCATCAGTAGCAAGAAACATTCACCAAACAAGTATTATTATCTATAAAAGAAACAAGCAGTGCACAATGAGAAACATTCATTTCTAGATAAAGGGAAAAAAACAAAAATCAATTCAGCGCCCTGAAACCAACATCAAATGGATCCAATCAAACAATTAGAAGCATGAAAAAAGATGAAAAGATAGTTCTGAAAGGATCTTCATACAATTCAACAAGACATCATCAGCAAATACAAAAAGAACACATACTATTTATCGGTAATGTGGATCATAAAAAACTCAGTGAACTGCTTACACCATACTGGTCTACAAGCCTTGTTCCAAAGAAGAGCATCGAGATTCATCCATACATCCAATAATTCCCAAGAACCACACAAGACGATAACAAAAAAGAAAAATCATCCAAAATGATCAAAGCCTTCAAGCATTACAGTGAAGATAAAGCTCACACGAAGGTTATGCCGTGTTTCCAATCAGCGATTCTGGTAGCTCCGACAATACTCGCGGCGGCGGCGGCGGCCTTCTTCAAAACCCTAATGAAATAGCTCAATTAATTCTTCCCAAACAAAAACCCAATCAACCACCAAAACCTAAAACAAGAAAACACCTAAATCACCTTACGAACGCGATTGCTTCAATTGTGCTCAAGAAGTAAAAGAAGACAGCGCGCAGTGTGGATATAGAGAGGAATAAAGAAGAAACGGGGGAGAGAAATAGAAAGGAAAAGTTTTAATCTTTTCATTAAACTTTCATGGCGTTTATTCATGTAATCGCCATTATATAAATTTTATTTTCACGGATAATTTAAACTCCCAATCCCGCCAATAATTTTAACGGCATTCATTCCTTCAACGCCGCCATATCTATTAATATCCCGGTGTTTTATAAACTAACCGCCGCTACATTAAATATATTTTTACACATGTTAAATTCTCCAGGCCATAAATTACTTTACCGGCGTTTTATTATTTACACGCCTCTAAATAAGCAACCTTGCCGGCGCTTATTCATATAAACGCCGCTGATATAAAATTATATTTTTTTGAATTTTAATTCATCTTATTTCCCGAATTAATTTGGCGGCGTGTATTTCATTAAATGCCTCTAATTTATCGGCGTTTTTAAAAATAAACGCCGCTGATATAAATCTTTTTCCAAGCGAAAATTATGCAAAACCCGGAAAAGAATATGGCGGCGTTTATTTATAATAAACGCCACTAAAGTAAATATATTGGCGGGGTTTTTTAAAAATGCCGCTAATAAAATGCCGCAGTAGACCTATTTTGGTGTAGTGATCCACATGGCCCGTGTTGAATTTTCACATGCCCGTGTGAATTTCCAGAAATTGATTTCTTACGAGCTATGAACAGTAACTTCTACAGTGATTTTGCTACAATAACTGCTATAATACTTCACCAAAATACTCCCGAATCCACACTTTTCATCGAAACCACATGGATGGGCACACATCCATGCAGTAGATTGTGCCGCGCCTTTCAACTAAACCATATTGACGAAGATCTTGCTAGCATTGCACAAGTCGGAACACATGAGTGTGACTGTCTTTGTGTCCTTCCAATTTTCGTATTTGCTTGAGCACAATGGAGGTTGGCACACACCCACATATCTTTGAGCACAACTTGTGTCTTCACATTTATTCAATCCAAGAACTTCATCAACAAATGCATCCACGATCTACTTTTGGTTCCTTTCTTTCACAATTGTCTCCACAACCCTAAATGCACAAAAAAACACAAATACATATGCATAAGTGATAAAATCTAAGAAAAGTAATGCTCAATGTAAAAAAAGAATAATTTGTATTACTAATACACAAGCACTTATCAACTACATTTACCGCTCATTTATTTATACCTTTGCATATCACAAAACTTACAAGAAACTTCCATAGCATTGACGGACACTTTATGGGGTGTGTAAATTATGTAAATATATAAACATGCAAGTATGCACTTTATACTACAATTGGTCCATGATACTATAAGTGTATGGGTCATCAAGTTATACCTCATGGGTGAGTACGAGGGTCATATTTCCTCGAGAATAGCGAGAGGCTCCTATTACTTCCTTTTCACTTAATCAATAGCTTAATCGTTTACGCTCTTTCTTTAGTTTACTTGTACAACACTATTAAACAATACAATTGGAGATGTCTTTAAGCACACTTAGAAGGAATTGGAAGTATGTACTATAGTTATCTTGATTATTATATATGATAGACATTAAGTGTCAATCGTGTTCTAGGGTTAAACTAGAAGAATTCAAAGGCCTGCTAGTCCCAATAAGCCATGGAGACTAGGTCTAAATCACTAGGAACTTAAGATGGAATCTCTTCCGCCCTAGCCTCGTATGTTTGCCTTAAGTGCAGGAATCCCATGAGAAGAGACCAATCAAACACTAAGCCTAAGGGAAAATCAATCCCTAATCCAGAATTCTAGTTATATCTAACATCTTAGAACATGCATAGATCTATCATGACATGGGTTTCATCAACATGGGGGCATAATCTCCTCATCTACATCAATAGTAATAATCAATTAAGAGCACGCAATGATTATGAAAACTAGAAATATATATATATATATATATATATATATTAATCAATCATGATTCATAAATAATAACCAAGGGACTTAGCATACAATTCTCCTCGAATTAGGTTCTTAAGAATCATAGAAAGCAAAGCATCAAAGCACAAGAGAGCCACAAAGACCAAATAAAGAACAAATAAGCATTCAATGTATTCCTAGACTAATTCCCTCAATAGTACTCTAAAGGTTGAGGATTAGAGGACCACAAGATTATCTGTATTACGCGTGTCACTTGTGCTCCTCTGATGATGATCCTTGAAGATGCCTATCACACGCGATCTTCTCCGATGATGCTCATTGATGTAATCTTGAGAAATCCACTGGAATCCGCTAGAATATGGAAGAAACCCTATCTCCTGCCGCTCAAATCTCCATAAATCTGGCCGTCTTACCTTATTTGGCAAAAAAAGTCTCCCTGATTTTGGAGAAACATAAGGTATTTATAGTGATCGGCTCTACCATGACCTCACCAGGGGTTTTGTGATACCCATGGTGAGTGAGTTGTTGCTTGGTCTCCAAGTTACATCTTTGGGCATTATGTATCTTGACAACGGTCGTGATGGTCTTGACAACGGCCATTGTGGCTTCTGTGTTGCTTCTGGTGGTTCCATGCTGTCATGGCTTGATCATGACAATGGTAAGCATAGACAACGAGCATGGTAAGTTTTCATAACGCCCATTGTGAGTCATGGTGCAACCTTGATTCAGCAACTTGCTTCATTTTGCTTCATAACACACCCGAATTCGCTTCTTTTTCCCTAAAACAAAAATAAGGGTCGTTGTTAATAAAAGAATGAAATTTCATACTAATAAGGTGCTAAACAAGTAAAATTTCATGCTAAATACAGTGTAAATAATATAGAACATATGGTCAGTTTAGCACTTATCAGGCATCATGCTTCTAGTACAATATCCAACCATTTTGCAAGCATCAATTTTAACGATACGCAAACCTAATTCATTCAAAATTTTTCTATCATGGTAGTAATCTACCAGCCAATAAAATGGTGGTTGTACATTGGAAATAGCTTTGTCATTACAAATGATATTGCTCCAATGGCAAAACACGAGAACATTGACAATTATATACCCTTCTTTGATCCTAGATTATTTGCTCATAATCATCCCAATGTGTCATTTGTTTTGTAGTCTGATCATGAACCTCGTTATACACTTATTAACTCAGAATGATTATTCTCCATAACAAGTTTAGTTCTAATAACACTCTATAAACCCTGGTGATACAAATGAGAAATAGCATCATATGGATAAAAGAATTGCCTATTTTTGCACTTCAAATATGGAAACAATTTCTCCATTTTTATATGAATCATCTTGCTTAATTGCAAACTATATAAATTCGCCCACCCTAGCAAGAAACTCATTGGTCAATCCTTTTCATCCACATAGATTCCGACCTTGTATCCATTACCTTGTCGACATTTTTATTCCTACAATGAATATTCTAAAATTAGATATTTAGGAGGACAAAATCAATGTTGATAGGTGAAATAGATTATAGATCTCATTAGGATCATAGGTATGGAATGGGTAGAATATATCTCTACTACACACACTAAGATTTTGAACAAATCAAGAGCCATTTTCATCAATTCAGCAAGGGTAGGACCATAAAAACTTTTGAGGTGAATGATTTTTAAATTAAATCATATGTCATGGGATCATGGATGTCCTGCCTCCTACCTGATAACTATGAGCCTAGTGATGGTGCAATTAACAAAACATGTTGTATAAGCTGAAAAAGATCAGTAGAATTTTAGTATGGGCTTTTCTAACACATTGGTCAATAATGCGTATGATGAGAATTACATTGTTATTAAGAAATAATTCATTCAAAAATATAACTAATGATTGGAAATATCTTACATGCAAAGAAAGCAATAGGGGTGAGCAAAACTGGGTACCCGATCCGGTTTTTAAAACCGGATCGGGTACTTGGTTTTCTGGATCAGCAAAAACTCGACCCATATCATACCCGGTTTAAACCGCATACCGAGAATTGGGTACCAGGTTTAAATTTGATCGGATATTTGATATCCGAATTTGAATTTAAGTTTTATCTACTCTATAGATTTGCTTCATATAACAACATTACATAAAAAACAAATATGAAAAACTTATAACCTATAAAGAGCATTAAACTCTTATATTATTCTCTACACAACAAAAGTCATAATAAAAATAATAACGAATTTTATCAATCTTAGTCATTAAAAAAAAAACTTCGAAAGCATCAAGTGTCTCATTAATAATGATCATTGGTTGCTAGAGAGAGAAGACATGTGGATGGAGACTAGAGAGAAGAGGCAGGATGATGGCCATTGGTGGCTGGGAGGTAGGGATTTGGGATTTTTTTCCTTTTACTTTGCAAAATTTAAATTTATTAATATATATATATACACACACACACATATATAACTATATAAGCATATAACTCTTTAAGTTATTACATTAGGCATTTGGATATATATATATATATATATTTACTTTTAGCCATTTTAAAATTTAAATTTATTAATATACATACATACATATATATATATAACTCTTAAAGGGTTTAGATCTGAAGGATTTGGATATTTTTTTTCTTTTTTACTCTTTAGATCATATAAAATTTAAAATTTTTATGTATCTATATATAAAAATATAATAAAAAGTAAAAACCGGATCGGATTCGGTTACCCAATTTTTAATTTCTCCCGACCCTAATCCGACTTGGTTTTCATCTAAAAAATTCAGATCGGGTACCCGACCTTTTTTTTCGGATCGAGTACCCAAATAATTTTAGTCAAAAATTTGGATACCTGATCGGATCATCGAATCTGGATTTTTTTGTTCACCCCTAGAAAGCAATATACTTGCAGGCACATAATCCAATCTTAGAAACCAAAGACTTGAACCTTATGTTAAGTAGATTAGAGATATATTTTAACAAAGTGTTTCAATCCAAAAATGGAAGAGAAAGCAATGGAGGGTAAAGGAGGGGAAAAATAAAGGAAAGCAAGGGAAAGAAAAGGAACTTGTATTTGAATAATCAACTTTTAGTGAGGGAAAGGAAAGAGATGGCTATTTGATAAACCTTATTTAGTTAACAAACAGAAAAAGGAAAAGAAAAGGTATTTCATGATAGGATTTATCAATTATACCTTGTTATTTAGTGAGGTTTTGTAATTAATTGTAAAACATTGAGAAGATTATAATCTTTTTAAAATTATAAGATTTTTTGGATGTTTTCTCTTCTCTCAGCACACCAAATAGAGGGTTGAGTAAAAGTGAGGTTTTGAATGGTTTTGGAGGGTGAAAGCTAACCTTAAGTTTTCATTCATTAAATTAAAAGCATTTATTCATGGGGTGATGGTCGTGCTTTGATATAGCCACTGAATGCAAGTGCATGTATTGTATCAAGTAATAAAATGTGTAGAAAACCACAGGATGTTGAACCCTTGAGGATTATAAGTACTAGTGCTAACTAACCTATTATCTAACCAATCAATTGAAATGAGTGCATGATATTTAAAAGAGCTAAAATCTAAGAACTAAGCTATAAGAAATTTGAATGGGAAGATTAGTTAGGAAAATCAATCAATGTGGGAGTTATCTAGATATGAATCCCTCTAGGGATTCACATGAAACTAAAACTCAATTTCAGATTAATTTCAAGATCAAATTGGGCCATAGAGATTCTAAGGATGTGTTGATTCCTTTTTTAAAGCTACTAACACCTAATCCCATACAAAGTCAGGGTGAAATCCTATTTTTGACACTAAGTGTAAGAAAAAAAATACCCTTAATTTGTGCCACTACTTATCTTCTTCAATTTAGCAATTTCAATGTGATTGAATTTTAGATTACTCGATAAAGTTGCCTGACACGTGCTCACGTTGCGTGTAACCGCAAGTATACAGTGTTGAAGTAATAAAAATACCCAGGTGAGTGGGTAGTTAAATCCACAGGGATCGAGAGTACTAGTAATAACTAATTCTTAGCTATTCAGTCAGAATCAATGTAAGTGGTGAAATTAACTAATTGCAAAATAAGTCAAATAGCAAGCAAGAAGGCACAAGATGAAGTAAAGGAGTTCTCAATCAATTAAAATGGGGTAATTAGGCGATGTTCCCCCTAGGATCTAACATGAAGCTCAGATTCGGTATATGTCTCTAAACCTAGTTCACAAGAGTGAAGGTATTCCAAGAATAACCGGTCCTCATCTCCAAGCAACCGATACTAGTCCCCTACAGGATTCCAGTGGAGAAATCGCTCAATCTCAACACCTTATATCCCATATGACCGCAAAAGGATCTAAGGAAACCTAAGAGTGAAACCGATTCCTAGAAGTAGATCCAACCCTAATTCCCGATGAAGGATCCCTAACCCCCTACAAGGTCTTTGGCGGAGAAATCTATCAATCTCATGTCTTACACCAAATATGGTTTCATAGAGTATAGGGAATACGGAGATAGGAAACACTCAATCGAAAAGGGAGAGGGGATGCTCCATTATCTCATAACTCACCCTCTCAACCCTCTTCAACCTAGATGTTCTAACTCTAATGGAGACCTCTCACATTAAAGTAACACATAAAGCAATGTAAATCAATCACAAGGATCAACAACACATGCAAACAATGAAATCACAAGGTTGAAACTCAAATCAACTCGGATTAACTAAAGACAAAAGCAAATAAATACAAATAAAAGATCCTAGGGTTCACATGCCCTCTTACCCACTAGTGTTAAGCCCTCCATCAGGCAAGCTACAAGACAATGTCTAATACAATTAAAACCAATGAAAAACATGAAGGAAAACCCCCTTGAATTCGTGGAGAGTGGCCTTGATGAGTACTCCACCGTATTGAAGAAACCTCCCCCAAAGCTAGGTCGCCGGTGGCTTCCTCTTGCTATGATGGAGAGAAGATCGATCAAAGTTGGTGATGGATTTTCTCTAAAGTTGCCAAAAGACCTCCTTCTTAAGCTTAGCCGCCTTACCTCCAAGGTGCTCACCAAAAGCTCCACAAAAATCCCCGAAAAATAGGGAGCAAACGGTGTATTTATAGCTCCAAATTGCGTCTATCACGTGCCCTCACGTGCCCATGTGGATTTTCCACGTACCCGTGTGGACTGCAGGAATTTCCATGCGGGCGCGTAAACAATAATGTTGCTACAATGCTGCTTAAGTACTTTTGCTACATTACTTTGCTACAGTGATTTCCATAAAAGCGATCCAAACATTCTTCTCTTTAGGCCACATAATCAGTGCACATGATTATGTGGTAGGATATAAGACTTTTCTTCATCTATGCGTCTTGAAAGATCTTGAAATCCTCACAAAGAGAAGGAACGTGAAGATGTGACTGCCTTTATGCCCTTCCAAATGGTGAATTAACTTTCATATCTATGGAAGTTGGCACACATCTCCTCATTCACAAACTGCTCTTGTGCTTTCATCCTTAATTTGTGCAAGAACTCTCAACACAGTGCATTAATAGACTATCTTTGCTTCCTTTTGCATTTCCAATGCATTCACAACCTATATGCATAAAAGAACACCCAATACACGATATGAGGCATAAAACACATATAAAATGATGCTTAATGCATGTAAAACACATATAAAAACATGTTCACTCAAGCACTTATTACTGCCTCTTTGAACTATTAAAATAGTAAGCAAGTTACTCAATAGTAGACCCTCCTCTCAATATAATCCTTGTAATGCTCTTCAATACATTCACCTTACTGCTTCAAGAAACAAAGTTGAAATATGTCCAGGTTCTTGTTTTACAATAAATGACAAAAGAACACAATACCATACCTTCTTTAGTTCATCAATCTTGGTAATATAAATAGCCTACCTTAATAGTTATAGAGATGTAGCCATATCTAATGATCCAAAATTCAATCATATTGAAATTGATGAAAAGAAGAAGGTAAGAAGTGGCACAAACTAAGGGTATTTTTTACTTGCACTCACTCAATAGTAGACCCACTCCACTCCTAATATACTCCTTTGTAATGTTCTTCAATAGGATTACCTTATTGATTCAAGAAACAAATGTTGAAGTATATCTAGGTTCTTATTTGACAATAAATTACAAGAGAACACAATACCATACCTTCTTTAGTTTAACAAGCATGGTAATATAAACACCCTTCCTTTAATGGAGCCAATCCTCAATCTTCCGCAGCTTAGCGGCAAATGCTTCTTTTTCTGGTTCTTGGACAAAATCTTGCTACTTGTCATGAAGCTTTGCAGTAATTAAACAACAAAATTGTCAAGTTGTACAAAACCATATCAACTACATTGTACTATAGTTCTCTAATAGCAAGTATATTGCCTACAAAATTCAATTCAATAGAAATTGTCAAAATTATCATCGTTTTCTTCCAATTCTTATTGCGAACAAGTTGATTTTTATTTATTATCTTAATTAAAATAAAAGACTATAAACGTAGATTATAGTGAACCAAATTTTAAGTTCCCAAAATAAAAGTTAAAATTTGTTGGACCTATTTAAGCCAATCCCTACATATATCAATCAAGTTTTCATTAACAATCCAATGCTAGACACAAAGATTTCACACAAACCAATTGGACAAGCACTAGCTTCCTAATCAAACACTATCTTCAATTAAAAAAACTATTATGAAAGGATCAACTATGGGTTGCCTTTGATTCTCTCATCTCCAATGGCAACACATTGGTTTACGTTGGTCGAAGCATTCAAGATTTAGGGTGGGGCTACAAAGGAGGAAGTGAGGGTGATGATTGAGGCGTGATACATGGTGCTAGGGTTTTGGCTGGAGAAAAAGGAAGCAGTGGCACATTGTGATAATGGAGGGAAGACTAAAGATCGAATCACGAGGTATAAATAATAAAGCATGGTACTAATCTCAAGGAGATATGGATGGTTGTAATGATATTTCTTATAGTATGATTATTTTTTTATAACACAAGCATGACTCATCTTAGGGCATCTTTAATAGTTAGACTATCTTAGAGTTTGATGCACATGCCACCTCATCAATCCATTAAACTCTTACTCATTAAACTATCTCTCATAATAGTTATACTATAAAATAAGGGCCCACAATCATTTCATCCAATTTATTAACTATTTACATTTATATATTTCATTAAAACATATTTATTTAATAAAATCTTAAATATTATTAATAAAATTAATATATAATATATTTTAAAAAAATAACATTCAAAATAAATATTTAAAATAATAACCCTAGGATTGGGTTAGTAACCCCGATGCCGGAGTTACAACAATAACCCCCAGGTTTTTTATTATTTTTTCATTTTTTTATGTGTTTATAAATATTTTTTTAAAAATATTAAATATTTTTATATTTAATAAAAATTTAATTAAATTAAATTAATTAAATTTAAAAATCTTCAATATTATTACTAAAAAATTAAAATTTTAAAAAGATTAGCCGGACAATGGTTAAATTTTATATTTTTTAAAAATTAACTATGGCCATTGAAATTTTAAAAAATAATTTTTTAAAAAGGGGGACCCCCCAGTTGAGGGCTTAGTCACGATTGAGCGCTCAGCGGTGACTGAGCGCTCATAGTGGGGATGTTTTTTTGTTAAACACCCATTGTGTGCAAAAGTATCCCCACTAAAGATGCTCTTAGATCTTGTTTGCAATTCACAAGCATAAATAAAGTGTGGTACTAATCTTAAGAAGGTATGAATGGTTGTAATGATACTCCCTCCGTTCCTAAGTACATGGTGTTTAAGGATAGCATTAAATTATCTAAATTTTAATATAAAAAACAACCAAATTACTAAACTATTCCTCTCTTGAAACAATGTATATTTCTTGGGATTATAAATATTACTCTCTTCATTTATAAAACTTAGGAAATTGAAGATGGGTAAAAATTGAGAAGAATAAATTATTGCCTTGATATTGTAAAATGACAACTATTTTTGGGATAAATTTTTTTCTTAAAAACATGTATTTAGGAACGGAGGAAGTATCTTTTTATAACGGTTCTTTGGTTACCTGTAACTAGCTTAAGTAGCTATAATGAATCTGGGTTTTTATATATAAAATGTTGTTTGGTTTGCCATAAAATGAGTTATACATTTTTAGTATACTTTTTGCAACATTTCAACTTACAGACAAAAATTTACATGAACTTTGAAATGCTAGTAATATAAGTGGTATCCACTCACCATTATATTCTTCTCATTTTTTTAATTATAAAAAAATATTTAATAAAATAAATTGCGTTTAAATTTAATTATAAAAAAATATTTTTTTATGTAATAAAAATTAAAAAAATATTAAATATTTTTTTATAAACTATTTATATAATTAAATATTTATGACAAAAATATTTTTTTAATTAAAATATTATATTGTTTTTAAAAATTAATTATAAATTTTTTCAAGTAATAAAATTATATAAATAGTATATTTTTATAATTTAATATTTATATAATTAAATAATTTTATCATAAACTATTTTTTTATAATTGAAAAAAATTATAAAAAAATAATTAATAGAGTAAGTGTATTTAAAAATATAATTATAAATGTTTCTAAGTAACAAAAATTAAAAAAATGTTAAATATTTTTTTAATTTATTAAATTAATTAATTAATCAATTTTACTTAAAAATAATTTTTATGAAGAGTATTAAATAATAATAATAATAATAATAGATAATTGGGGTAATCTCATCATCCCACTTACACGATAACTATAACTTTAAACTTACATCAAACTAAATAAATAAAAAGTAAATAAACATTTTCAGTTATAACGAACCAAATAGCAATGATGTATGTTGAAATACAGTATTTTCACTTACACAGTAATTTCACTTACATGTGATTTCACTTACAAATAACTAAACAGCTCATAGTATGATTAATGATACAAGCATGACTCATCTTAGATCTTGTTTACGATTATAAGCAAATTAAGAAGTTAAACTTTATTAATTCAATTAAAAGTTAACCATTTTATAAACTAAGTATTTAATTATTTTTAAGTTTTGCCATGTATAATACTATATTTTGAATTGGTTCTCAAAAAATAAAAATAAAAATTATTAAGAGTAAATATTATTTTGAATAAATTAAATAGAGTTAAATGTTTTGTAATATAAATAAATTAAACAGAGTACATAATTAATCCAATTACTTTCTAGATTAGATATTATCAATCGGATATAAATTTATTTTTTAAAACATTAAAAGGTAAATAAATTGCTGATTTTCAATTAGAGAAAAAAAATTGATCAAGTGGAGTATGCACTAATATTAATATATAGTGCTACGCAAGTTAAAGTTAATAATAATTTTAATTAAAGTGGAATATAATTCTTTATGCAAATACAAATTAACACTTTAA
>NC_052472.1:15821641-15859682 GCF_009730915.1 Dioscorea cayenensis subsp. rotundata | reverse complement strand
GAGAGCTTGCTTACCAAATATCTATAAAGAATAAGGCACTCCATTGTAGAGCTCTCTCTCCAACCTCCAACCAATCAAGTTTTCCAAGATTGTAGCAAGATGAAGAAGAAGAAGATGAAGAGAACCTTGGCCTCTTAAAGCTTGGACCTTTTGACATTTTCCATGCCAAGGAATGGCTTCTGGTGTGGCCAAAAGAGAGGGGGAAGCATGGTTTTTGTGTGTATGTGTGTGTGTAGGGATGGCAATTTATATCTTATCCGATGAGTATATCTGTTAATTTTTGAGCGAGTGCGGGTCAGCTAAGGATATGGCCCTACCATATCCATACCCTTACCCATTGAAGAGGATACGAGTTTTACCCGTACCAGTACCTTTACACTCATGTATAAATATATAATTTTTTTATTAAGCTAAACATTTACCCATAGTTTACCCAAGTTACATTTTAATTGTGATTAATTTGAAAATAATACTTTTCTCTTAATATATTATTTTAAATTTTATTTAAGTTTTATATTTATATTTGATATAGCATAATATTTTTTGGATATAAATATTAAGAATCACAATTAAATTTTAAAAAATTACACATTATAAAACAAATATAAAAATAACGTTATAATAATTTATTCTATAAATTATAAAAACATCCTAAAAAATAAGATACTAATAAAAAATCAATTGGTTATGAGAATTACATATAATATTTTTTATATTCAAAATCTCACTAGACATTTATAAAATTTGAAACTATATAAAATATCAATAGGAGATATATGAAAAAATTTAAAACAAAAACCAAGATAGTTAAATATAACCAAAAAAATGTAGAGTTACCATTGAGTCCTAAATAGAAGCCAATGGAAATCAACAAACTTCTTATTTTGTATAAATTAATTTGTTGTGTATAACTTTTATGTGATTATATAGTTTAACAAATATATATATCAACTAGTAATTTTGAATTTATGGACATGTGTTTAAACATTGTATTATTATTATTATTATTTTATTCGATAATTTGAACAACGAGTAAGCGGGTATCCTGCGGGTAAGGGTAAGGGTATGATGTTTTTGTACCCTGGAGGGTATATGTATGAGATAGGGGTTACGGGTATTGGTAAGGGTTTTGGCATACCCTACCCATACCCTACTCGTTGCCATCCCTCTGTGTGTGTGTGTGTGGGGTGGGGGTGGGGGGTGGGGGAGGGGGCAAGGGAGGCTATGTGATGAGGGCAAGGGTGGATCTTTCTATAGTGGAGACAAGGCATGGTAGGAGAAAAAAAAGAAGAAAGCATGGATGACCATGCTTGAATGGTGTGGGGCTCACAATCTAGTTGAATAGTGAAGGGTAAGGTGAAGTCATGTAGCTGGGTGTTGGTTAAGGCTTCCTTCAATCTTTGAAAAAGGATGTAGCTATTGTCGTCTAAGAGAATGTATTCTTATTGAAGAGCTTTGTTTGGGGAGATAGAATAGAGGCATAGTGAGCTAAGAAACATCAGTAGTAACCAGTAAGCCCCAGGAAACCACACATATTATTCACCGTCATTGGTAATAGCCAATCAACAATGGCTACAATCTTAGCTGGATTAATGGCGACATCCTCGCTAGAAATTTGATGACCCAGGTAGTCACATGTTGTGTACCCGATTTCACACTTGGTCACCTTGGTGGATAAGCAGTGAGATTAAGGGTGGTCAAAGACAACCCGTAGGTGGTTAAGTAATAGGATTGGCAGCTAGAAACGTGGCTCAAAGATTGTCACACCATAGAGTTGGTTTGAGATCGATTAAACCAATTTCACCAAGAAGTAACGTAATCCAACATAATTTAGCAGATACGAGAGCAATACTCCTATATTCTACTTATGTAATAGAAAGGGCAATTATTGATTATTTCTTAGCATTCTAAGAAACAAGATTAGGACCCAAACAAATGTAGTAACCAGAGGTAGAATGGCGATCATGAGGGCAACTAGCCCAGTTAGCTTCAGAGTAAGTAGTGAGAGTAAGGTTTTGGTGTTTGGTTAAGTAAAGGCCATAGGAGATAGTTGATTGCAAATATCGAAGAATCCGTTTAACCATAGTCCAATGCATGTCAATAAGGTAATGAAGAAATTGTGAAACTTTGTTAATAGAAAATTGAATGTTAGGATAGGTAAAGCAAAGATACTACAAGGCTCCAACAGTACTATGATATTTAGTGGGAAAAGGGAACTCCATGATTTTTAGAAAAAGGTAAAGTGGGTGTTATGGGAGTAGGCACATGTTTGAGGTTATAAAGATGAGTGCCAGTTAAAATATCTTGTGTGCGCTTGGTTTAGGTAAGAGATAGGCCAGTTGGTGTGAATGTAGCTTCAATGCCAATAAAATAATGTAGAGATCCAATGTCTTTTAGGGAAAATGTTGCATTCAGGTCACTAATAAGAGAAGAAAGAAAAGATAGTGAAGAACTTGTAACAAAGATATCATCCACTTAGACTAATAGAAAAGTAGTGTCAATGGGAGTAGTGTGAATGAAAAGAAAGGTATCTAGATTTAGAAGGGTAGATCTAGGAGTTTGCTAGTTTGTCGATGAAACCATGTACTAGGGGCTTGTTTGAGGCCATAAGTAGCATTATGGAGGTGACAAATATATTGAGTGTAATGAGTGTCAATAAAAACAAGTGGTTGGTTCATGAAGATTACCACAAAGAAAGACATTGTTAACATCAAGTTATCTGAATGGCTAATTTTTGTGAGAGCGATGGTTATAATAATGCGAATGGTTATAGGTTTAACAACAGGACTAAAAGTATTGATGTAGTTGATACCACGTGATTGATGATAACCATTGGCAACCAAACGCACTTTGTAATGATCTAGAGAACTATCAGGTTTACATTTTGTAAGAGAAAACTCATTTGCAACCGATGATATTGGTATTAGGTAGGGAGGAACAAGAGTCTAAGTTTAATTATTAATTGATTTCCCACAAGTGCATGGGGTCATCAAGTAGTACCCTGTAGGTGACACAGGGGTCGTATTCCTCGGGGCCAAGGAGCTACTCTTACTTCCTCTTCACTCATTGCCTAGCCTACAAACTCGAGTGCAAGTGTCCTAAATACTAAAAAGGGATTAAAAAACAATTCAAGAAAGAAATCTACAAGCCAGGGTGAATGAGTGGAAAAACTAGAGGAGAGAGTGGTCACAGATGCGGATTCCCTTGGGGCTACTAAAAGGAGAAGAATGCTATGGTTATAAGGCAGAGGTGATTTTAGGGCAAAGAGATTCCTAAAATAGGTAGTCCAGAATCCCTCAGTGATTACTCCTAATCCCATACAAGTATTGGCTTAGAATTTCTTCTGACCAAACCTCCTATTATTGCAATAGGTATCGAAAAATCTCTGATTAGGGTCAAACGCACATCTAGGTTTATCCCTAATGGTTGGAGGGGTATAAAACATCTGAATCCCTCGGTGTATTTGTACATGGATCCCTTTCAAGCTAAGTGAGTCTAATACAAAGGTGCATCCTGCGCATCCAAGTACAACCTGAGAATTGAACCACAGAGTTCTCATGTAATCCAATACATCAAGGAACACAAATCTTGAACCACAAAATCAACCAAAAGCACTAAAAGTAATCAAAGCATTCATACAAGCATGTCCACCAAAAGGTTTATCGGTATCCAGTGACCTTGGGTTTTAGCCATCCATACAGGAAAATACGAAGTTCAATAGAATGAGAATAACTAAAATAAGCATAACAAAGACTCCCTCGAAGATTAGAAGCCGAATGACGCTTTGGATCACGTGGAAAGCTTGCACGGACATCGTGCTAAAGGCGACTTCCCTCGGCGTCTCCAAGCCTATACAAGTGTGATCAAGGGTAGATATTGCCGAAGTGTACTTCTTCCATAGATTTCCACCTCAGAAATGCCCTCAGATGTCTTCCTCTACCTCGGATTAAGGAATGGAGTTGAAGTGCCCAAGGAGGAGGATGATGAATAATCCTAAATGCCCTAAAAACTTCTTTTAAAACATCTTTCAGGATGGCTTCACGGTGTAGTTCATTGGTGCAAGACTACCCATAAGAACATTCAGATTTCTGCTGATTTTTCTTGGAAGTGCTACAATAAAACTACTGTAGTACTATTGATTCTATAGTTGGCTTGTGGCCATCTTCAAGGCCATGAGGTTGTCTGTGAAGAGAACTCAAGACTTAGTCGTTTCTCCACTTCTTCGTGCTATAGTGCGTGCTACAGTACTAGGCTTTAAAACAACATTTTCATCACTGATTTCTTCCTGAATTATGTTATCAAGCTCACCTAGGCTTCTTTGATGCCTGTAGCATGAATGAAACCAATTAAACCATAAAAGGGCATCGATTCAATGAAATGTACATGAATAGTACACAATATATACATATAGAAAACATACATTTAGGCGTTTATCAATTATGATGGAGAGCATGGAGCTTATTAAGAATAGCTTATCTCCAATGAGGGAATTTCTTTGCTTGAATGTAGGAAATTGGATTAGGTTCATCAAAGGAAGTCGTAGTAGGATGAAAGGTGATATAATCAGAAAGAATTCATAAGACACGAGTGTGATCACGAGTGCATGTTATCATAGGATAATGAGGGGTAGATGAAACAGGTGGTAGTGGTTGTGGGTTGGTGATGATGGAGATAGTTGTGGAGGTGAGGATGGTGGTGTTGATTGTATAGGATGAATGGGTAAGGATAATGTTACATTGGTGGGGGGAGGGGAAGTGGTTTGGGTGGTGTATTGGCCATAGGGAAAAAGGATTTAAACAAAACAAACATGACAAGGAATATATACATTACTGGTTTAAGGATCAAAACACCTATAACCTTTGTGATTTAGGAATAGATAAGAAAGAGGCAAGGGATACATTTAGGTGTAAGTTTGTCAGATCGGGTGGAACCAAGAAAAGGAAAACAAGCATATCCGAAAACATGAAGGTGGGATAGGTTAGGTTTTGTAAGGTAAAGGGTTTCATGAGGGGATTTATGATTGAGTATAGGTGTGGGAAGAAGATTGATGAAATAGAAAACCATTGGAAAGGCTATGAACTAGAAGGGTTTGTTTTGAGATGCATGAACAAGCAAAGTAAGACATGTTTCGGTGATGTGGTGAAGTTTTCATTCAGCAAGTCCATTTTGTTGAAGTGTGTAAGGACAAGAGATATGATAGTATATACCATGAGTGGATAAGTAGTGAGCAAAGGAACCCTTGTAAGTTCATTGATGCTGTCAAATTGGAATATATTAATGTTGGTGGAGAAGAAATTTTAAAGTTAGGGTTTTGAAAAGTTAAAATTGGTGAAAGGCTTGTTATTTGTGAGTTAAAGGATAGATCTATGTGAAACTGACTAAAGTCATCAATTAAGATGATAAAGCAAAGGTAACCAGATAGAGAAAGAGTTGGTGATGGTCCCCAAATATCACAGTGAATTATTTGTAAGTGTTTTGTAGACACACGGGATGAGGATGGAAAAGAAAGTGTAGTAGTTTTACCTTGAATACATGAAGTAGAAGATTTTATTACATGAGACTGAAAAGGTTGAATTTGAGATAAAATAGAAAATGTTTTATCGCAAGGATGACCTAACTGTTGATGCCAAATGGCAGATGAAACTTGACGAGTAGATAAAGCAATGGGATTGTTAAAGGTGTTGGAAAGCATCATTGGATAGAGATTGCTGTGGATTTTACCCACAAAAAAAGATGTCTTGATTTCTAAGTCCTTCATAATATAACAAAAGGATTAAATTCAATCAAGCATAAATTATTAATGATAAATTTGGAAAAAGTTAAAAGATTTGCAGTTAGTTGGGGAACAACTAAGATATCATGAAGATAAAGAGGTTTAGGGTGTTTTGTGAGTGTTAATGTGCTAGTGGAGGTTATAGAAAGAGAATTACCATTTCCAATCAACATTTGAGTTGGACCTTCATACAGCTTCATGAATTGTAGGAGTTGCGAGTCAAAGGCTATATGGGTTGTTGTACCTATGTGTAGTAGCCATTCGGCAATGTTACTTGTGGTAAAAGGTTGGTTGTTGTGGTTATCTTGAAGACTCATGGCTGAAAAGGCATTGTAAATAGTAGTAGATTAGTGTGAGGATTAGGGTGGGCATTACGAGAGTCAGAGTAGCAAAAATGACATCTAGCAACAGTATGACTGAGTTTGTAATAAATTTGACATTTAGGAAGGGAGTGGGTATAAGATGGTTGTGGATATGGGTTTAAGTTGGTGGATTGATGTGAAGGGCTAAAGGATTGCGGTGCGGTGTTTGGGTGTAAAACGGATTGAGTTTGGTGTGAATGTGGAACATGTGAATAGGTGGACGAGTAGTTCTATGGAAAGAATTGCGTCCTCTAGATCTCTGAGTACAGCCATGCTGATTGCCGTATCCACCAGATCTTTTATTAGGAAAAGGGACCACTATTAAAGCTACTTCAAACGACACGCAGCTAGTTGAGTGATAAGCAGTAAGATGTTGCTCATGGAGAAGTAGCTTGGCGTGCAACTCCAAAAGGAAAGGAGGTTTGTTATGATTTTCCCATCATGATAACAAAAGCTTTCATAGTCTGATGGTAGTCAATTAAGTGCAAAGAGGACCAAATCGCAATAAAAAAATAGGATCACCAATGGTTGCGAGGTCTTTTGTTATGCAAGAAAGGGTAGATAAGTATTCTGCAACCAAGGATTCACCTTTCTTTGTTGTGTGGAGGTGACATCAAAAAAGAGATCTACGAGCGGAGATCTGTTGTAAGAAGTGTTGTTCAAGAGTCATCCACAGATCTTAGGATGTTATACAACCTAAAGCGAAGGATGTAACGGTGGATGACAGTGTAGCGATGAGACCACAATAGACAAACTTGTTATTCTTCTACCACTGAAAGAAATTTGAGGGCAATTCTCTAGAGGTTGATGTTTTGGGGTTGGCAAGTGATGAGATAGTGCCATCAATGTAGCCAAAGAGGTCGTATATGAGTAGTATGGACTAGAAGGGTGCATGGACTGAGATATGAAATAGAGCGGAAAAACCCACCAGGCTGATAACCCATAACTGGCCCGATTATGGGTCAAAGGATTCTAAACCCGTGATCCAACAGGTTAACCGGGAAAAAACCATGATCTCATGTTGGAAATGCAAAACACTAACCACTTAAGCTACAATTCAACAGGTTGTGTTGATAAGGTCCCCTTGCGTATATCCCGCAAGTGCACGGGTTTGTCGAAGTAATAATCCCAGGTGAGCGGGGTCAAATCCACAGGGAGTAGGGAGTAAAGACACTTAATTCGATTCTTAGCTATGTGGAGTATCAACAATGATAAGTGTGATAATGATTCAATTCTCAACAATTAAAAGCAACAAGTAAGAGAGCAAAAAGAAGGAGGAGGTAAGGCAATCGATAAAGATGGGGTACTCGGATGATGCTTCACCTAGGATAATTGCTTCAAGTGCAAGAACTCTCTATTATGCTTCCTAATCAATGCAATGGTGAGTCGTGGAAATCCTTACATACATAGTCCCAAATCTAAGGTCAACTATGCCTAACTCTATTCATGTCCCGGAGGAGAGATTAAATAACCTCTCAACCTCGCACTCCAATAAAGTTGCAATGAGCTCTAGGGATTCCAGGTGATAAATCTCTTCCTAATTATAGACCTAACCCTTTGGTCCAGGCGGAAGGTCCCTAAACACAATTAAGCCCTAGATACTAAGATCCCCTCAACGCTTCACTCCGTTGCACGCGCAACTAAGCCCCAGCGGAGATTCATCCCTTAGACCATTCACTCTATTATGGCCGCAAAGAACTCGAGGGACGGAGGTAGAATCTATCACGTCGGAGGAGAAAGGGACGCTCCTGTACCTCTCGATTCACCCTCTCAACCCTCTCCAACCTAGCTTTGTCTAACGCTCGTGGTGTGTCACTCACTCACAAAGTTACCAACAGGAACTCTCAACCCTAGTGTCACTCTAGGGGAAATGTTCATAAAATAAAGCATTCAAGGTTGGAACTCACAATAAACATCAATTTATTGAAAACATAATAAAGAAATTCAATGAAACGAATACATCCTAGGGTTCACAATCACCCAAGTACCCACTAGGGGTTTAGCACTCCATGGAGCTAAGTACAATCAAAGAAATCGAATGTAAAAGCAATGAATCCATAAAGAAACCCCCTCGATGGTCATGTTGATGGTCTTGCGGAGAGTCCTCTACTCGTCGTCCAAGGATTCCCTCGTCCGGTATAGGATACGCCTCGACGGAAGCTCCCCTACCAACCTTCTTCCTCAGGAATGACGATGTTGGAGCCATAGAACCTCTCCAAAACCTTGGCCAATATCCCTCAAAACCCTAACCGAAGCCCTCTCTCAAGTTGGGGAAAAGATGGAGAAAAGAATACCAAGATCGGGGCTGAATCGGCTTTTAAATAGAGCTGAATCGGGCAACTCCACGGGCGTGGGACGCTACAGCGCCCGTCGCGGGAATTTCCACACGGGCGTGGATAATTTCCACACGCCCCTGTGGATTCTCTGTTTCTCTGATTTCTTGGCCCGCTGTGAACAGTGTTGCTACGATGACTTTGCTACATTTTTTTCCTACGATGCTACTGCTACGGTCTTCGACCGAATACCTTCCCAATTCCATACTTTCATCGGGGAGTAGCATAAGCGGGCACACGTTCACGTCGTGTATCACTTGCTTCTTCAATGATATATATGTTGGTGGAGCTCTTGTTCTTATATGCATAAGACGGAATGCTCTAGTGTGACTGCCTTTGTGCCCCTCCAAATGGATGTGCTCACTCGAATGCGAGGAGGTTGGCACACACTCTAGCATCTCACACCTGTCCTATGTCTTCGCGTTTGAACCTTAGCAAGATCTCCTCCAAAATAGGTGCATTATGATCCACATTGGCCTATTTCCTTCATACTCAGCCTCACAACCATACCTGCATAAAAGTAACATAAAAACACACGTATTAATGTAAAAATCTGAGAAAAGTAATGCTCAACATAAGGAATGAACACTTCGCATTCATATCGCACAAGCACTTATCATGTGTTAATAGGCAAAAGTATATATATATATATATATATTTGTAAATTGACTACTTTACTTGCACACTTCAATGTTTTGGTGATCAATATAGATATCAATTTCAATGTTTTTATAAATAGTAGCTAAGTAATCAAACTTGTACTATATTCTTTTGATTAATTATAAAATATATTTTGGTGATCTATGTTGGAAAACCTTGAAGCTAATAATTTTTTATTTAATGACAACAAGATGAGTACAACGATAACAAACCTTAAAGTTTGAAACTAAAGTTAAGGGCAAGAGCTAATCTCAATTGTAACTAATAGATAAGTAGATGACAACTTTTACATAAAGAAAGAGAACTATATGAGTTTTAATTTATCTCACTTAAGAAGATATATTAATAACTTAATTCGAAAATTAAATAAATCAAGTGCAAGTCTTTCATCTTTTTTAAATTTTTTGACTAGACTAATTTTTTTTTAAATTATTAGAAATTCTTTTTAATTTTTTTAAGATTATAATTTAAAAATCGCTTTTGTGATTCCTTTTTATTTATATATTTTTAAAATCAATACACAAACAATAATAGGTCAAGTGATTGATGTGTTAGTTTCCTATGTATAGGTCTTGGGTTTGAATCCGGTCCACTACTTTTTTTGAAATTAAGTGCAACTCGCTTTGTGATTTCTTTTAATATATATATTTTTAAAATCAATACACAATACAATTATAGGTCAAGTAAATCATTGATGTGTTGGTGTTTGATGCATATGTCCTGGTTCAAGTTCCGTCCATCACTCTTTTTAATTTAGTTTACAAAGGTATATTATAATTTAATAATACAATATTATTTTAAGGTCTATTGAGTCAACTTGGCAAGTCTAGTCCGAGTCCAGTATTTGGTGAACATTACTCGGCAAGTCTAGCCCGCCAAGGCCAGGTTAATTGGCCCATGCCTCCCCTCTTTCTCTAGTATGGACTACACTTGGTTTCACCATATGAGGTAGTTTGTTTAATTAAGAGTGATAGTAATGAAATTGGTGATGTTGAAAATTGGTAAGGTGATGGTTGCAGTGAAAATATTCAAAATGATTTCATGGCTAAAAATATACAATCACAAATCTAAAAAATATACAAAGAATATTTACAAAATAATATGGAAGATATGTTATATGATATCAATGGAAGGAGATATCTGAAAATGTGGAAAGTAGATCATGTGTTATCAAGGTGGTCTTCTCGACGTTTGGCAGGTAAATCCTGACTTGATGGTAGCCCACTCGGAGATTAAGTTTGGAGAAGATTTGTGCTCTGGTGATCTTGTCCAATAGTTATTCCACAACAGGGATCAGAAAATAATCATTAACACTCATCACATTCAGAGCGCAATTATAATCAACATAGAATCTCTAGGTTTTGTCCCTCTTCTTGACAAGGAAAACTAGTAGTAATGAGAATGGATTGTTTACAGGGACGGAACCGGGACTTAAAAGATGGGGGGGGTGGTGGGGGAGCTGAGGACAAAGTGTCAAAAAATATATTTCAGTCAACATAACAATCAAAATAGTGTGATATTGTTACATTTAATTAAAACAATTACAAAAAAACATAAAACGTTTATCTATGCACACTCAAGCTAAAACTGTCATCTGTGCGACGCATGCTACTTAAAGGTGGTAACTGAATACGGCGAGTTTGCATTTTTTGAAAACATTGTAGGATTGTCTCATTGTCAATAGTTGCAAAAACCTCTTTCTCAATATAGACAATCATGCTATCATTCATCCACTCGTCTCCCATTTTGTTGCGCAAGTCAGATTTCACAATATTCATTACCGAAAATGTCCTCTCAACACTAGCTGTCGCAACTCGCAAAACCAATGCCAGCTCAATAAGACGATAAACGAGGGGAAAAATAGTACATTTGCCGGTATCAACCATCTTTATAGCAAAACCTCCCAAGTCCCCGATATTTGCAAAATCATCATCATGTCGCACATCATAAATGAAAGTAGCAAATTGATCCTCAAGCATCATACGTTCAGTCCCTGAGCAGTCTTCAGGGTACAACTCTGCAAGACGGAGTAGCTTATGGATGTTGAATTTAAAAAATGAGTCCCTAGGATCAAGGCATGATACCAAAAGAAGTAACTCCGTGCTAGCTTCAGGAAAGCGGTTGAGCATTTCTTGAGAAATCAAATCAATAACCTAATATTGAAATAATGATAACATAGAGAGAATATTAATAAAAAAAATAAATTAATGAGATTTATAAAACTATAATAAATACAAAAAATAATTACCTCACAAAAAATCTCTACACGATAATGGTGAAAATGAGTAATAAATTGTCCTTCCCGCCTAGAACGACCACGAATTGGCATATTATCCTCCATATTAGGCACATCAATTGAGTTACCCTTACAAAAAGAGGTAACTTCTTCCAAAAACTCCTCCCATCCTGTCTCCCTAAAATGTTGAAGACGAGCTTTCACCGCTTCAATCAATCGCATGGCTTGAACAATATTTTGGTCTTTTTGTTGTAACGCAAGTGACAACTCATTTGTCATCCCCAATAAACGCCTCATCAAGTACATCACAAATATAAACTGGTAATTCTCCATTTTGTCAATCAAACTTGCCACTATGTCTCTATTATTACTAGAAGCCCCATCATCATGCACATTTTGGAGTACCTCTAAATTTGAGGTCCACATAGAAATTAGCCGGAGAATTGTAGTGTAATGCGATCCCCAACGAGTATCCCCGGGTCGTGCTAAACTGGATTCTTGATTTTTTCCTTTACCACTGACTATCTCCACCTTCTCCAATTGCTCAACCAATCTATCATGATGATGTTGCCGAAGTTGATCTCTTCCTTTACATGACGCTCCGGTGGCATTCACAGTCATATTAACATATTGGAAAAAATCACTCACAATTCGATTCTCTTTAGCATCCGCAACAACCACTAATTGTAGTTGGTGAGCAAAACAATGTACATATCTTGCATAAGGATTTTCTTTTAAAATAAGTGCTTCCAAGGAATCGCTCTATCACATGTCCATTCTTATTCACATATCGTAAAACAACTCCCATTTGTTGCTTTATTGAAGCATCTCGGGCTTCATCAACCATAAGAGAAAAATAATTATCCCCAATATCATCAACAATAACACGTGTAATCTCCATTGCACAAGCATTTGCCAACTCCTTTTGAATTTTTGGGGAAGTCAATTGATTGTTTCTAGGGGCATTTTGATTTACTGTCTTCCAAACTTCTTCATTTCGTAGGCTATACCAATCAAGCAACTCAAGAAAATTGCCTTTGTTTAGTGAATTTGAAGACTCATCATTTCCACGGAAAGGTAAACCTTGCTTCAAGAGAAAACAAGTCACATCTAAAATTGCCGTCAAACGAATATGATATACAACCTCCATCCCATGTGAATGTGTAGCCAACAAGTGTGACACACTTTGTCTTTGACTTTGGAACCCTTGAAATTTTACTCTTGCATCATTATGCATACTATTTACGGCACCAATATGTTCTATGAATTTTTCCAATGCTTTTTTCCAATTATTGAATCCCATTTTCATGAATGCATCTTCTCCCATTCGGCTTCCTCTACTTGTCTTGAAAAGATAACACCAAAAACAAAATGCCTCATCTTTTGTCATACTATACTCCAACCAAGGATGTTGTTTAAACCAAGCATCTTGAAAACTTCTCTTTTGTTTGCCATAATCTTTTTGTGGAAAATTATGGCCAATTGGTTGACATGGGCCTCTAGTCAAATACTATCTTCTAACCTGATCTCTAATCCCAATATCAAAGTCTTCAATTGATTTTCGTAATCCGGGGTCACTAACAATGTCGTTGAAATTAAAATTTGTATTAATGTTCTCCTCGCTTGATTTAGAATCCAATGGTACTTTAGGAGTATTTGATGACTCTTCACTTCTTGGTCATTTGATCGAAAATTTGTCCATGATCTATAAAAAAATAAGTAAACAAACTTTAATTATAGACTATAAAAAAATAACAAGCAAAAAAGTTAATCATGACACAACTAACATCATTAGAAGAATCAAACACAAAATTGTTTGAACATGGTAATGCTAACATTCATGCATCTAAATGATTGAATATGTCTTATAAAACCAATTTTATTATGTTATTGAATCCATTTTGTTATGTGTCAATGAATATAAAACCTTTGGTAATTGGTATAACTAGTCTTATTGAAGTCTATCTTGTTTTACATTTTCTATATAGGTTTAAGTGTTTAACACTAAACATTATTTAATTATACATATATACATGATGATATATATTAATATTTGATATTCTCAACATTTTAACTCATTGAGGCATTTAATCAAACACATTGTGGCCATATTTATAAAAGTGAAGTTTAACATTCATGTTCTATTTTTCACCTATGAATTTTATACATTCATTCATATTTCAAGGAGTAATACATTCATTCTCATGGCAATAATAAAAATAATACTAATGTAACATACTCACTATTATCTCCAAGACTCTAAGATAGTTAGACTCCAAGCAACCAATGTTCAGGACTTTGAAATCAGGAAATAGAATATCAAGGAGCTGTTTCAGTGTTTTGATAATGATAACTTATAGCCCATGGGCTGGCCGGCCAGCCCACAAGGCCACAACCACAACAAGGCTTTTTGCTTTAAAGTCTTAAAGAAATTAATGAAAATTTGAAAAAAATAAAATAAAATAAAAACTGAAGTAGTAAAGTTGATAAATAGGGCTAGTTATAATTAAGTTATGGGCCCACATCACATGCCAAGCCACTCAAATCAATGACAAAGCTCAAGCCATCATCAATTCATCATTCATCTTCATCCTCAGGACCTCATCCAAGACTTCAACTTCAGCCTTCAACTTCATCCTATGCTAACTGTCGCTACCGGAGAAGGGCTGCTGGTTGCCGCCGGCCGACAACGTCGAGCTCGAGCAAAGCTGCAGGTTGGGTTGCTCCGTTGCTCAGCCACCAAGGGGGGCTGTCCGGCCTACAAGGGGGGGCTAGTTTTTTGGTCTTCTGGCCACCAAAGAAGAACGCTGATGGCTGAGGGGGGGCTGAAGCCCCTGCTAGCCCCCCTTAGTTCCGTCCCTGATTGTTTATGCCCTTCATGAGCATATCTGTTACCAACCTTTTGATCTCTATTTTTTGGAAGAGCAAATATTAGTAGGGTTTCACATTTATCACCGTGGTCATGTAGTCATGTCAATGTGGAGGGAGGCTTGTTGGTGGCACAAATATATTGGGGAACTACCAATGAAGAAGACTGAAGGCACTCATGAATGAAGATGGCACGTATGGTCCTAACTTGGGCCTTGTGCCGTTATCAATTCACTCGATCGACAAATGCACAGGTAATGATCTTCGCCTTGAGTTTGAGCCTGTTTGTGCAAAGTTGAGTGCTTGATGATGTGTAAACTTGGTTGTGTCACATCGAGTAGTCTGATGCATTCTCCATTACAATCTAAATAATTCTACAAAGCATATACTGGACCTAGACTAGATAGCCATTGGACACCTAAGACTAAATTGGCTCCATATATGTGCAGCAACAACAAGTTAACATTAACTGAGCTTTAGTAGAATTTGGGAACACTCGTAGCTATTGCGGAGGGTATCTTCATTTCTGACCATCACTCAAAGTTGAGATGGTGGCTTGACTATGAGGCCAGGATACTTTACTGGTCAAGCTTGAATGAAATTGTTTGTGGGGCCCCCATTTATAAGCACCACAATCTCATGTCGCGACTAGAGAAAGCTCCTACAAGCTTCAACATGGAAGACACAGCTTGTCCTGTGAGTAAGTGGTAGGAAATACATGGTGTATCATTGTCCAAGCTCATGCAGACCTAGTGAATTGAATCCTCATGGGATTCCTCTATGGGAGAAGTGAAGACTAGTGATGGGTCTTCTTCCATCTTCGCATAGCAATTAAAACATAAAGGTGATAAGTGTTGCATTTGTCCTCAATGAGTTTAGTCGCCATCTTCATCATTCCATATAATGACTTCGGCTACGAAAGATATAGATCTCTTTGTATGTCCTCTCACAAGCCAGAATAAAAGTAGTTTAGGAGGCTATTGTTGCTCAATATCAAAATGCGAATAGACAAACACTCTAACTCACTAAGATAATTCACCATTAAGGAAGTCTGCTTGATTGAGCAATTGCGCCTCTTGATTGATGAAGGTGAATGGCCTGAAGCATAGCTTGATTTGCCAAATGAAATCACTCCATGTGGTGAATTTGTTGGGGGAGTGCATAAAATGGAACCACTACAACGCTGGCCTAGTTATTTTAGAGGCCACCATGGCGAGCTTCTTTTCATTTGGGATTTTGTGGTAAACAAAGAAATGGTTAATTTGGAAAAGGCAACCCAGGATGTTGTCTCCAACAAATAAGGGAACCTTTATTTTCAGTAGATGACCAAGGGAGTAAACTGGGTTTAGGCTATAGATGAGGAGGTCATGAAGGTGAAGGTGGAGAAAAGCTACTCCTAGGAAAGTAACTATTAGGAAGTGACATCAGTGGAGGAGAAATAACTGATGTAAGTCCCACGCCTTAATTAAATCCTAGCCCGTTGCTTTTACTTTTAATCATAGCCACTGATTTTGTTTTTAGTTTCAAAACCCTAGCTATTTCTTCACCTCCTTCGGTTTTAGATCACTGTTTAGGGAAATAAGAGAGACCTAGCCTCATCTCTTTCTCTCCCCATTTGCGGGTGGTGTCAGCGACGAGGACAAGAGAAGGATAAGAGAGACCTAGCCTCATCTCTTTCACTGTTATTGTTGAGATAAGGTTCTGATTTATTTTTTTTATGCTCTTTCTTATGATTATTGTGACATAATACTATTTAGGGTTAGGGTTTGGTGAGGATGTTGATTTGATTTAATTTGAGAATAAAATTCAGAATTCTTGTTAGCATAGCAGAAACCCCTTTTCAATTTTAGAGGTCTTAGAGGCTGAATTTGAAGGAGAGTAGAATAAGAAACTTGTAGTGTTCGACATTGGATAACTACCTACAATATTTCAGAATTTTTACATAAGTATCTTGTAAATTATGAGTTTTAGATTCAGGTGATGCGGACGAGATTTCTGTGCAGCCCTTGAACAATCATTGATTAATTTCATCATTGTAATGTCTAATTTAGATTACGATTTATATAATAAAGTTGTAGAAGATGATTTTTTCTTTGAGTATACTAAATTTTAGAATTTTTAGTTTTGTAATTTGTGAGATATGATCAAATTTCTATAGTGGTGCTCAATAGTATTTCTGCAGAAAGCATGAATTTTGATCAGAGAATTTATGTATCTTAGATGTTGAATCAAGACTCATGTTTAATAAGAAAGTTGTTCAATTTCGAGTTCACTATATTCTCTTAAATTTAAATCTTATTTGAAGTTATATGTTGTGAAATATTTTTTTATTAGAAAGGGTATGTCTGAAATTTTTGGTTTACATATTTATGATTTTTAAAAGTGATGGCTTAAATTCTGTAGATCTGAAATTATTGTGATATTTGGATATATTATAGATGTAGATGTCTAGTTTTCTTAGAAGATTGAAATTTCTGATTTTGGTTAGAATTTGCAAAGCTATGCTGATTTCAATGTTAAGGTTCGTATGTGAATTGGTTATTCGTCTCGACCTTGGTAGTTTTGTTAGTGTCTTGAATATGTTTTTGCATTCTTGTGAATTTTTAAAATTGTTTTACTTATAATTCTAGTTTTTTATTCCCAAATATAGGACTTTCTAAGAAACTCGATTGGTGAAAGAATTCAAAGTCTGGCCGTTAATCAGGTAAGTATCCCACAAATAAATCCTATTATATGTATATACTTGAAAATTCTAGTTTTCTGAATTTCTAAAATTTTGGAGAAAAATGCATATTATTTCAATTTATATTTTCAATTACTTATTTATTTATTATTTGCAATTCGTATTTAAGTATTTAGTTTTCGAAATGAATTGGAATTATTTTTATCTGAAAACGGGATCATCAAATTTCTGTATTTTATTCTAATTAATGTTTGGACATTACGTATTTTAACATAGCAACTTGTAGTCCCCAACTAACTTTGCAATAACCCTATCATTGGGAATTAAACATTGACCGTGCTGATATGTATCTATGAAATAGAATCTATAGTTTCCCACTGTTCCGTTGGTGAAAAATAACGGCTTCTGATAATTCTGGCTCAAGTCACCAAGGGTAAACTTATGACCTCTAATATTCTGGCTTGGGTTACCGAGGGTAAACATATGGCCTGTAACATTTTGTTTTGGCAATAGTTATTTGCGGAACATATTTGCTTGACTTTTTTATCATTTATGTTTTATTAAAAAACTTAACTTCTGAATTTTATTCTGATAAACTTATATTTTATTATACTTGTTTGAGTTTTGAAATTTTGAGACTTTTATGATCCCAATATATTTTAGTGGGTACTTATTGGGATGTCAAACTCATACTCTATTGTAAATTTTTCAAATAAGGAGTGAATAGCTCGTCGAGCAACTTACTTGGCTAGTGAGAAAGCTTGTGTTCCCTTTTAATTAAGTTGTTTTTATGTTTGTGTTGGTATATGAATTCTGTTTTAGGAAAAATTACTTTATATTTAAACCTTTTATATTCATTTGGTATTTGAAGTTATAATTTTGAGGTTATATTTTTGTTGTGAGAACAGTTCTGAGGCCTTGCATACTTACTGGGTTCCATCCCATGGGTGTGCGGCTACTTGTCGGCGCACCGGGTCCCATGATCCAAGTTCGGGGCGTGACAACTGTCTTCTCTAATTTTACAAATTTCACCATTGTACTAACTGTAACCGATTATTTGAATCAAGGGACTTCTGTAGTACCTTAAAGATAGTGAAGGACTTCTCTAGCATCTCAAAGCCTTTAGAATATTGCTACATGGTAGAGCTTAGAGTCTTCAATTTTGGATAGGACAAAGCAGTTCAATGATTAAAGATAGTTGTTCTTTGATAAACGTCTAAAAGTATGTATATTGCATGTATTTGTTCTGTATTATTCTTTATATTTATTTGTTGAATCGATGCCTTTTTGGTCTAAATTGTAGTATTTTTGCATTTCAGGCCCTTTAGAAGCCCTGGTATCTCGGCGACGCGATTGGGGATGAATTCGGCATCAAAACAGCGTTTCCGGGGATCGGGATTACTGTAGCAGTTTCACTATAGCTCATCACGGGCTTCTTGGCAGAAAACTGAAATTCCCGAGGGGTCGGTATACGGCCGGTATACTAACCCGTTTACCGGTCGGGATCTGGGCACTTATAAGGTCTTGAAGGGCATTTCATTTGGCATCTTCTTCTGGATTTTTCTTCTTCTTTTGGGGACAAGGCTAGCTAGGGTTTGGAGAACACTTCCACATCACTTGAACCCAAGCTTTAGAAGGGCAAAAAGGGAGGAAATCCGAGCATTTTCTCGGCGGGGAGGGCAAGAACGAGGAGGATCTACTTCTAGGGCATCATTGCTTGGAGGTTGAAGACAACGGGAAGCCACCCCTTCGAGTGGCGTCTTCGGAAGGCTTTCTCCTGGAATTCTTGCGTCATTCGACCTTCATCATTTGAGGGAGTGTTCCTCATGTTTACTTTAGTTGTTTGTATGGATTATTTGGTTTTCTTTTTGAACATGAACAACTAAACCCCTAGGTCACCGGATGTAGGTGAACCTAGGGGGTGAACTTGTGATGTTTTGGATTGTTTGAGTAGTTTATGCATGTTTGGCTTGTTGTGATCCTTGTTTGGTGTTCTTGCTTGTTTTGGTATATTTGATTGAGTGACGTATCAAATTCTTGGTAGCACTTTGTAGCATGACCATTGCCTTAGTGCTAGACTCCACCAAACTAGGAAGGGTTCATCGTATAAATATGCCGTAACCATCGGATATTTGTACCCCTCCAATCCTACGGTTGAAAACTACTTGTGTTTCCACCCTAACTTGTGAGAACCGACATTCTCCTTGCAACAGTGTGGGAAGTTGGGTGGAAGAGATTCCGCTCAACACTTGCACCGGGTTAGGGGTCAATTCGTCGTGACCATCGGGTTGACCTAGGTCTTAGTTTTTCTCGGTCCAACTAGCCACCGCTTTATTACTCAATTTCCTAATCACTATAGTAGCCCCCTTTGGGAATCCGCATCCGTGACCGCTTTTTCCAACCTTGGGCATCTCCGTATTTTTACTTGTTTCGTACTTCTTAAGATTTTATTTCACTTTTTGTTTTGCTTTCTTTTTCTTCTTTTTCTCTTATCTTGGAATCGGTGAGCTAAACAACAGGTAAGAAGTGAGTAGGGTAGCTCCTCAGGCCCCTTGGGAATACGACCCATTCGCGCGTGCGCGAGTGGTTTATTACTTGACGACCCCGTGCGCTTGCGAGTGTACACACTTCGTGTCGATCATTCTTCTATGGTGAGAGCTCTCATCATTATTCCCTTTGCCATAGGGGTCGAGTGTCTCTCAAAGAAAGCACCAAGAGATGTGTGCTTCAATGGACAACGAGCTAATGAATTCACAAAATAATAAAAGAGGAATAGGAATTAAGGAAAATAAATGTGGAAAAGAAGAAGCAGAGGAAGAAAAATGAGGCACAAAAGATAAGACAAAGGGGCCTAGGAAGACCCTATCGGAATAGGAACTGTTGACAAGGGGCAGAAAGTTCTAGACAACATGAGTTTCGGGTTGAGTCAAGTGAACCGTCAGTCATGAAGGAGCCTAGGAAGACCCTATCAGAATATGAAAGGCTACAGTTCACCGGAGAAGAATTTAGTGTCCAAGTACCAACCGTTCTGGCTAATAACTTTGAAATCAAGGCGAGTACCATAGGGATGATTCGAATTCGATGCGGTTTGATGGTCTAGCGGATGAGGATCCCCATGCCCATCTTGCTCGGGTTTCTTCAAATCGCTCCACTTTCAAGATCAATTCGAGTGTCGATGATCCCATCGGGATCGAGGTTGTTCCGTTCGACTTGAGAGATGCAAGACATCGGATGGCTCACATCCTTAACTTAGGGGTCCATCACCACTTGGAAAGAAATGGTCGAGAAGTTCCTAGCCCGATATTTTCCTCCAAGCAAGGCTGCAAGATTGAGACAAGAGATTTCGTCTTTCAGGCAAGGTGATAGTGAGACACTATTTGAAGCCCATGAACGATTTAAGGACCTTCTTCGTAAGTGTCCTCATCACGGCTTCCCTGCATGGATGAGAGTACAGATGTTGTGTAACGGGCTGAATTATGCTACTAGGCAGCTTATTGATGCATCGGCAGGTGGTTCTTTAAGCAACAAGCTTCCTGAAGAGGCCGAGGAATTAATTGAGAATATGTCCAGCAACGAGTGTCATTGGAGCACTAGACAGAAGCCTCCAAGGGCTGCAGGGCTGTATGAGGTGAACAAATCCACAACATTGGCTGCGAAGATTGATGCTTGACGAAGCATATCACTGAGCATAATTCGAAGCATGATGCCCTAGCACGAATTGTTGACCAGCTCAGGTTGGGTCCAGTTCAGGTTCCAAGGCCGTTTTGTCATGTGACACTTGTGGGGCAGGGCATGCAACATCACAATGTCCTATTTTTGTTGCCCCATCACCTCTTGTAGAAACAATTGATTATGTTGGGGGTGGACTACGAGGACCAGGGAACCAATTTGGTAACACTTACAATTATGGTTGGAAAGGCTCGTCAAATCCCTCTTGGAATCAAGGCCAATCTCAGTACAAGCCTCCACCATTTCAGGGAAACCAATACCATGCCCCTCCTCCACAAGAGAAAAAACTCTCCACGGAGGATATATTGGCAAGATTCATGCTTAGCACGGAGGCACGTTTCGCGCAGAATGAAAAGAAACTTGATGAATTCGGTGTCATACTGAAAAATGTTCAAGCGTTCATCCAATTACTAGAGAACCAAGTGGGACAGCTTGCTCGTGGACAAGCTGAACGATCCTCGAGGAGTTTGCCGAGCAACACCGAATGCAACCCAAGGGAACAATTACAAGCTGTTACTTTGAGAAGTGGGAGGCAGTTGGAAGCAAGGGAAAAAGAGATCCCAAGTGCTCCCAATGATGGGGTAACCGTCCAGGAAGACCCTAATTTGGATAAACATGCAAGCAAGGACAATGGGAGGAAACTTGTTGAAGACTCCCCCAATCCTAACATTTCAAGGGGGCATGAATACAAGCCAGTGATACCGTACCCCTCGAGACTCAAACAAGATAAGGATGAGGCCCAATTCAAGAAATTCCTCAATATTCAAACAACTTCACATAAATATTCCAATCATTGAGGCACTAGCTCAAATGCCAAAGTATGCCAAGTTTTTGAAGGAGCTGCTCACTAATAAGAGAAAATTAGAGGATCAGGGCACAGTTGCACTTACTGGGAACTGCTCAGCTATTCTAGAGAAAAAGCTGCCACAAAAGTTAAAGGATCCGGGTAGTTTTGTAATTCCTTGTGTACTTGGTGAAGGAATGACGGAGCATGCTCTAGCCGATTCTGGGGCTAGCATAAATGTAATGCCATACAACTTGTTCTTGAAACTGGGATTAGAAGACCTAAGGCCTACAAGAATAACATTGCAGCTTGCAGATAGATCAGTGCAAAGGCCTCGAGGGGTAGTCGAAGATGTCCTTGTTAGAGTTGACAAACTCATCATTCCTGTAGATGTCGTGATTCTAGAAGTGGATGATGATGTTGAGGTTCCCCTGATCCTTGGACGCCCATTCCTTAACACTTCAGGTGCTCTAATTGATGTTAAAGAGGGCAAGATGACCTTGAGGGTCGGAGACGAGCAAATGGTCTTCAACTTCCCTGAAGCAATGAAGCACACACTTGATCATGATGACAAACTGTACTTCACTGATACTACTGATGAGATTATTTCTGATTGTGTGCAGGAGGTGCTTGCCTTAAACCCTTTGGATGAGTACTTGGATGAGTTCGCGTGCCAAGATACCGAGGAAGAACTTCCCCCTCCACCAACACAACAAATTAATCAAGTGAAGGGTAATTCCCCACTCAATGGCAAGAAAATTAAGGGTGTTAAGAAGATTTGGAGAAAATTGAAGGAGAAACAAAAAGAAGGGAAAAAGTTGTCCGCATTACCACCGGATGAAGTTGATCATTTATTCTTTGGAAACCAGGGTAAATTTAAAGTTTTCTCATGCCTTTCATTGAATTTTCCAAGTGGCAATTCGGTTCCAAGTGCTCGAGGTAACTTCCATCCATTTGTTCCACCATGATCGTTTGAGGTAATGCACGTCAAGCTAACGACGTTAAACAAGCGCTTCTTGGGAGGCAACCCAAGTTCATTTCATTCCTCGTATTATTTTTCTCATTTGTGTTTGTGTGTTTGACTTGTATTTTTAGTGTGGTTTGGTTGTATTTGTGTTTTCATCGTTTTTTTTAGCTCATTAGCCTTTGTATTCTCTTAGTTGTCATGTGGTCTTTGAGTAATTCTTGTTTTTGATGCAATCTTGATGATGTTTTGAGCGTTTTGTCAATGTTTCCGGATTTATTTTTCATGGTTTTAATCATAAACGAAGTGTGCAACTCGTGGATAATCGACGTGCGTCAGGAAAATCCCGAGGACCATCCTTGTGGCCGCAAGGATGCCCCTCGGGACTCATCCAGTGAGTCTTGAGGACCATCCTTGAGGCCACAAGGATGCCCCTCAAGACTCATCCCGAGTGAAGGGTATACTTAAGGACTTAGGGCACCACACTATTCATTCATCTTCTCCACTCTTCTACCCTTTTCTCCCTCATTTCTCCACCGTTTTCCTTCATTTTTTTTGCTCTAGTTTGCTCTTATCCCCCTCTTCTCTATTTTAGTGACAAAAAATTGGAGTTTGAGCAAGCTTTTGGCCGGATCCAACCATTATATTTGCTCATCTTACTCTTGGTTGAAGGTTTGTTCTTTCACTCAAAACTTTGAGCTTTTCATGCTTTTGTGGGTGAAGTTTCTTGGATTTTTGTTTTTGAATGAATTCTTAATGATTATCAAGAATTTTTCCTTGATTTGTAGAATTTTTGGCTACTTTTACAAGCAAAGTTCTTGAAAAAATTTTCTGAAATTACTGTAGCAATGGCATTTTCTTGAATTTTTTCATTCTTTTGGTGCTTTCTTTGCTTGTAAGTTGGTTGAATGGTCTCCACTTTGCTTGTGCAGGATTCCCATCAAGATATTTGCTTCCAAAAGGGCTAGGAGGGAACCTACTCCTCCCGTGCAAGAACCAAGGTTTTCTAAAGAAGAACACAAAACATGTTATGCACTCTTATCACGCAAGGTGTTCGGCACGGTGAGAAAAATCGATTGGGAAGCTTTGAGCACATTGGGTTTAGATGGCAAGGTGTTGGAGCTCATTTCACATGATGGTTGGGATAAATTATTTTCCATTGAGGAAGTCTCATTCAAGGAGCTTAGCTTGGAGGTCCTTAGCTCCCTCGAGATGGTCAAAGAATACCCATTCACTCATCATTCTAACCACATCACATTCCGAGCTTTTGGGAAGAAACACCATGTTTCTGAGGATGATATTGGTGTGCACATGGGGTTATACACGGAAGAGTACTTAAGATCATCGCGTTCAAGCGATCGATTGATGAAATCCACAGTTGAAAGCGAATGCATCTTATTGGAGGTCCATCTCGGCTAGCTCGTACTCGAAAGGCCTCCCGACTCACCAACCCCGCTCTCCAATATATTCATGCTCTTCTGACTAGGAGTATTGGGGGCAGAACTGACTCTACTGGAGTAGTGATGCGCCACGATCTGATTATGTTGTATAGCATCCTTGAGCGTCGTCCTATCCACATGGGGCACTTGGTGGCGGAGACTCTTTCCCATCAAGGCAAGTTCATTCGTTTGGGAGCTATCTTCGCGGGACCTTACATCACTCGGCTCATCCGCGGCATGGGATTAATTGTGCGCACTGGAGGCATGTCTGTGGTAGGATCTATTGTTCCCTTAGGGATTCCGACCCTTGTCTCCATTGGGATTGTTGAGAAGCGGGGAAGTAGTTATCGCCTTGCTCAGCAGCAAGGATCATGTTCACGGGACCCCAGCACTTCACATGATGCTGAGACTGATTCTGAGTCAGATCAGGATGATCGAGAGAGTTCACCATCTTTAGCAGACAGGTTTGAGTTGTTTCGCACTGAGGTCCAGCAGCGGATCCAGAGCCTTAAGAGTGGACAGAGGGAGATCATCACGGTACAGCAGCGGATTGAGCACAATTTAGCTGAACTCCTGACTATTGCTCGCAGCTCATCTTCACCGACCTCTGCTGCCACTACTTATGCTACATCATCATTTCCTCCAGCTTCATAGACCCATGACATACTTTTGTATATTTTGTATTTGTTCTTCTGTTCTATCTTTGTTTGTTGTGTGTTGTTCAGACTTGTACTTTTGAGCTAGCTAGGGCCTTTCCCTTACTATGCTCCTATTTTGTTTCTACTGGCACTCTCTCTCCCGTATTTTATTTCCATTTCCCCCCTTAAAAAAAAATTGTGAATGATGGTAGGCTTCTTGTTCTTTTCAGGATCATTAATTTTGCAAAGCTTGTACTTATCGCCCTCATTATGTGTTATGCCCCTGATCCATGTGGAGCAATTTGGAATCACACCAGGGAATCAGGGAAGTTTCTTTACTCCATTTCTGTGCTTATTGTTTTTCATTCCCCATTTTTCTCTGCTGACTTAGGTACATTGAGGGCAATGTACGACTTAAGGTGTGGGGATGTTTTTCTTACTTTGAGTATTTTATCCTTTTGCATGCTTACTACCTATGATGGCTATGATTGTTTAGTTAGGGACTTCCTGGCTTGGTAGAATGATAGGTGTGAGCTGTACATTGCATGTGCTTGAATGTAGCTCTGTTTCATCTTTAGTGCACATGTATACATGTTCACGATCACTTCCACCTTGTACGCTCCAACCAACCCATCATGATGACATTGGCATTAATTTGTTAAATTTGGTCTTCAATGCACTTTTAAAAGCTTCGAGTTCCTCCATCGAACTTGTTTGTAGTAGGTTGTTTTGTCGAGGGGATCATGAGAGGTTAAAAAAAAGGGGTCTATGTCAGTATTCCTCTACTTTATAAGTTTATAAGCATTAATGCATCTATGTAGACTGTAATTGAGTAAGTGGGTGAATCTTGTGCCTAACCAGCATGTGCATCCATCTGAAAGATTATTTTATGTCTACGATCGTTAGGGCGGACCCAAGAAAAAAAGAGAAAGTGTGTATAAGTGTGTGGGAAGAAAATAAAGCATCTCTTGTGATCTCTTGGAACCTGTTACATAATCACTTAAGGGTTAAAATCGTGTTGAGGAACCAGAGGACTTTTAACTGAGTATTGAAGAAGTCTTTGGCACTTTAATGTCATCTTCATTATGTGTGAGGTGAAAGGGCATCCTGGGATAATCCAGGGTGTGAAGGTCAAGGTGGGAGGTTGCACACACTCATTGGGGGCATTCTAGATGAGACAAAGCTAATATCACTTCACTATTCATTGACCCGACTCACTCCTTGATTTACGTCCATTCGTGCTTGTGGAGTTCTTTACTTTTTGAGCTTGAGGTCGTATTTTTTTAGCCGTTTATCTTATTTCCCTTAGTTCTTCATGTTTGTTTGCTTGGGGACAAGCAAACGCTTAGGTGTGGGGATGTTTGATAAACGTCTAAAAGTATGTATTTTGCATGTATTTGTTCTGTATTATTCTTTATATTTATTTGTTGAATCGATGCCTTTTTGGTCTAAATTGTAGTATTTTTGCATTTCAGGCCGTTTAGAAGCCCTGGTAGCTCGGCAACGCGATTGGGGATGAATTCGGGATCAAAACGGCGTTTCTGAGGGCCGGGATTACTGTAGCACAGTATTGTATCGGTGTTACTGTAGTAGTCATTGTAGCTCATCGCGGGCTTCTTGGCAGAAAACTGAAATTCCCGAGGGGTCGGTATACGGCCGGTATACTGACCCATTTACCGGTCGGGATCTCGGCACTTATAAGGTCTTGAAGGGCATTTCTTGGGCATCTTCTTCTGGATTTTTCTTCTTCTTTGGGGACAAGGCCGGCTAGGGTTTGGAGAACACTTCCACATCACTTGAACCCAAGCTTTAGGATGGAAAAAAGGGAGAAAATCCGAGCATTTTCTCGGCGGGGAGAGCAAGAACGAGGAGGATCTACTTCTAGGGCATCATTGCTTGGAGGTTGAAGACAACGGGAAGCCACCCCTTCGAGTGGCGTCTTCGGAAGGCTTTCTCCTGGAATTCTTGCGTCATTCGACCTTCATCATTTGAGGGAGTGTTCCTCATGTTTACTTTAGTTGTTTGTATGGATTATTTGGTTTTCTTGTTGAACATGAACAACTAAACCCCTAGGTCACACGATGTAGGTGAACCTATGGGGTGAACTTGTGATGTTTTGGATTGTTTGAGTAGTTTATGCATGTTTGGCTTGTTGTGATCCTTGTTTGGTGTTCTTGCCTTTTTTGGTATATTTGATTGAGTGACGTATCAAATTCTTGGTAGCACTTTGTAGCATGACCATTGCCTTAGTGCTAGACTCCACCAAACTAGGAAGGGTTCATCGTATAAATATGCCGTGACCATCGGGTATTTGTACCCCTCCAATCCTACGGTTGAAAACTACTTGTGTTTCCACCCTAACTTGTGAGAACTGACATTCTCCTTGCAACCGTGTGGGAAGTTGGGCGGAAGAGATTCCGCGCTCAACACTTGCACCGGGTTAGGGTCAATTGCCGTGACCATCGGGTTGACCTAGGTCTTGGTTTTCTCGGTCCAACTAGCCACGTGCTTTATTACTCAATTTCCTACTCACTATAGTGGCCCCCTTGGGAATCCGCATCCGTGACCGTTTTCCAACCTTGGGCATCTCCCGTATTTTACTTGTTTCGTACTTCTTAAGATTTTATTTCGCTTTTCATTTTGCTTTCTTTTCTTCTTTTCTCTTATCTTGGAATCGGTGAGCTAAACAACATGTAAGAAGTGAGTAGGGTAGCTCCTCAGGCCCCTTGGGAATACGACCCATTCGCGCGTGCGCGAGTGGTTTATTACTTGACGACCCCGTGCGCTTGCGGGTGTACACACTTCGTGTCGATCATTCTTTTATGGTGAGAGCTCTCATCATTATTCCCTTTGCCATAGGGGTCGAGTGTCTCTCAAAGAAAGCACCAAGAGATGTGTGCTTCAATGGACAACGAGCTAAAGAATTCACAAAATAGTAAAAGAGGAATAGGAATTGAGGAAAATAAATGTGGTAAAGAAGAAGCAGAGGAAGAAAAATGAGGCACAAAAGATAAGACAAGGGGCATGAATCTCTGTATTTCTTTCTATGTCCCTATCTCTATTTATAATAGCTTGTAGCAACTTTTATAACAACCTCCTCAGAGGCATAATAACAAACATCATATATTCATTTCACGCTCCACACACTGAATATGCTATCTCATATCAACTTATGCTCTAATTACATGGTGATTCATAACAAACATTTTGTTATTAAATCATTATAAAAATCAAGGCTTAATCATCATGAAATCCTTAAACTTGCTTGGTAGGAGGATTGGGATATAAATGAGTAAGATAGGATAAAATGTTAAATTTACTTTTTTTAACTTTTTCATTTTGTTACTCTCACTCATGTAGGGTTTCATTGTAATCCTTTCTTTTGATCTTTGAACCTGAGGTTTGGGACAAGAAGCTTGCCAAAAACTATATAAAACACCAATTTCACTATTTTAAGTAGGGATTCTTGAATTTGAATAGGCTAAAGTGTTTCTTTTGTTTTATCTCATTCTTTAATAGATTGTTTTTCATCTGAATCTCTTCTTTGATCATGTCTAATCTTTAGTTTCTCTAGTTGGATGATTTTTTTTCTTATTTCGATTTTGATGTGATCTATTATTTTGCTACATATATGGATTCTGAGTTATTATAAAAGGGTAATTTTGTCTATTTACATACAATTCATATCATATTATGTCATTATCTGGTCCACTTTAAACATAAAATAGAATAACAAAATACTATCCAATGGCTTATCTGGTACACATCAAACATATGATACAATATGAGCTAATCATGACCATATCCTTTCCTACTTATATCCTATCCACTTATATCCTATAATGTCCACCAAACAGGCTCTAAAGTTTATCGACAGTAGTGGGATATGTATTTTAATTTTTACTTCATCAAAATTTTGAAAGTGCATCTTTGAGTTTTCAATCAAACTTTCCAAATAATATGAAAATTTTGGCTTTTATTCATATTCAACATAAAGAAAAATTAAATTTTAATTATCTAATATTTCTTTCAAAAGTACTTGCGCTTCACATATTTAGACTTCTAAACTTAGAATTAGTTATCTTTGTATAACGTGTCATTTCATTGATAACACTTAGAATTTACAAAAATAAGTTTTAAGTTATATTAAATTAGAACACCAACATACCATAGGTTAAATTGCGGGCTAAATTTTGCATACCTTATTGAGAATAAAATTTTAAATATTATATTTTCAACTATTTAGTATAATATTTCCCTAAATGTTAGTGTGGTTGATATTTTAAAAATGCAAGTAAAGTCTATGTTTTCTAAAAATCTATATTATATTTGTTGGGCATGAGATATTTTAAATTTATGTTTCAAAAATGGTTAAAAAATAATTAATCTTCATCTAGAAAAAGAAATTAGATTGTACTTTATTTGTATGAAATTCTACAAAAAAAAAGCCTATAATTTAAAAAGTTCAATATTAAAAAAGGTACAAGTTCTTAAAAATTTATTATTGATACGCAATACTAGATTGCTTCTGTAATTATAGAGATGTTATTTTAATATATTTCAATCGACATTTTTCTTAAGTTCAGTTAATGGTTATATTTAGGAAGTTAGTAACATGATAGAAGAGTTTTTGAAATTTTCCTTAATGTAACTAACTTTTCAATTGTTTATTTTCCCACTATTATTATGACAATTAATCAAATATATTATATTAGTGCAATTGTTGCAAAGTATAAACATGATCCTAATTTTGCCCCTATTGTTGCTCCAATAGAACTAAAACTTAAAAAATATTTTAGAAAAATTGAACCTCCTTCCATTGTTGATATTTGACCCATATTTCAAAATGGATAGCACTTTTTATTTAATTGATTTTTATGGTTAAAACATGAAACTTGATCTTTCTTGTTATAAAGATAATTATCATTAATAGTTTTACCAAATATATAATGAAAATAATAGTGTGCATGGTAATAAACAAGTATCTAATTTTGTGAAAAAAAAATTCAAAGTACTTATCCATTCACAAAATTTTAAGTCTTTCAACTCATGTTGCATGTAAATATGAACAAAAGAAAATTGCCACTTCTTCTTTTGTTTTACTAATACAATTCTAGGTTTTTACATGAATTAAATCTTTATTTAAGTAATAATTTGAATGATTTTTTTATTTGGGAGAAAATTAATACTTTTAATTCTTTTGATAATGAAAGCACAATAATATAATTATCCGATGCTAGCTTTCTTGACACATGAAGTGCTTCATTGATACCTACAGTAGCATGGAATTAGTGCAAGAAATACCTATGGTGATAGACAATGAAACGAGCTGAATAATCTAACAAATAACTCAAATATGTATATGCTTTGAAAGATGGGCTAGATATATAAGATAGAATATAATACTAAAGAGGATATAATACTGGTAGTGACATTGGAAAAGATAGTGCATCAACTAAAAGTTCATTCATTAATATAGAATGGTTTTATACTTAGGCAAGGCTTCAAAGAGAATTTAAAACTTCAAAACTCAAAGATCAAAGCCTCAAATTCAAGGGTCCAAATTCAAGACCCAAATTCTTAAACAAACAACAAGAAACGAAGGTGCACTAGTTACGGTTGCTTAATGAGCCCTTAGGAGTTTCTCATATGAGACGGGCTAGCATGTAGGGTAATAAGGACTTACCACATGTGCCTATAATAATATACCATGAAGCATAATCCAACAACGATAAATTTCTCATGCAAGCAACCCAGAGGCAGAGGCAGAATTAAGGGGACAAGGGGTGCTCAAAGCATCCTTTGCCCATGAAAATGTTATATATATATATATATTATTAAAATATTATAGGGAAAATTACTGTTTACCCCTCGATAATTTCAAAACTTCCCAAACAGCCCCTGTGAGTTTTGCATACCTCAGACAGCCCTTCCTTTATTGTTTCACTTCCTTTTTACCCCCTGCATTATGAAATTCCATCATTGCCCTTAAACCTTTTTGCATACATTTTTTTCATTCTTTTTTGCATTCCTTTTTGCATGTACTCATTTCTTAAACAGAGAGCTCATTTTTTTAAACAGAGAACTTATTTCTTAAACAGAGAGTTCATTTCTTAAACAGAGAGTTCATTTCTTAAACAAAAAACTCATTTCTTAAACAGAAAACTCATTTCTTAAACAGAAACCTCATTTTTTTAAACATAAAACTCATTTTTTAAACTAAAACATTAATATTTAAACAGAAAAATAAATATTTACGTGATAAATTAATCCTGGATATAAAAACCAATTAATCTTGGCCACTAGTACATATTTAAATAGAAACAACGATATTTAAGCACTTTTTTAAACGTAAACGCAATATATTAAATAGAAACATCGATAGTTAAACAAAGACAAACAAGCATATCAACAGATAACTCATTTCTTAAACAGAGAACTCATTTCTTAAACAGAGAGCTTATTTTTTAAACATAGACCTCATTTTTTTAAATAGAAACCTCATTGAGTAGGGACATTGAGTATCTCATCGTCGCTGATCTCGCGCGAACGCTTGAGTGCTGAGCTCCAGATCTGGCGAGCGATCATCGAGCTGGCCTCGCCGTGTGGGTGTCTTAAAGGAGAAATCTTTATCGGCGCTGGCGATCCGGTTGGCGACGCTCTCGGCGGTCGGAGTGGTGAGGTCTTCGTGGCGACGTTGGATAAGACGGGCTCGAACTTGAACGGAACCATTCTCGACTGCGGAGACCGCAACATGGATAGCAATAGAGTTAGGGTTAGGGATCATTCCGAGGTTCGATCCATGGGGCGCCTAAGTCGGCGACGGAACGGAGGGAGGAAGCGGCGCCCGACGAGGGTTCGATCTCGCCTCGCCTTCGCCTTCATCGCCTTCCCCCGCTCATCGACCTCATCTCTTTTCATCTTCTTCGCTCGCCGACCTCGGGAAGACCGCATGCTCCTCGTCGTCGAGCTGAAGGCATCGAAAGGTTGCACTCGTGACATATTTAAATAGAAACAACGATATTTAAGCACTTTTTTTAAACGTAAACGCAATATATTAAACGTAAACATCGATAGTTAAACAAAGACAAACAAGCATATAAACAGAGAACTCATTTCTTAAACAGAGAGCTTATTTTTTAAACAGAGACCTCATTTTTTTAAACGTAAATCTCATTGAGTAGGGACATCGAGTATCTCATCGTCGCCGATCTCGCGAACACTTGAGTGCTCGTGCTCCCGATCCGGGCGAGCGATCTCGAGGTGGCCTCGCTCGTGTGGGGTCTTAAAGGAGAAATCTTTGTCGGCGCTGGCGATCCGGTTGGCGACGCTCCTCGAGGTCGGAGTGGTGAGGTCTCTAGTGGCGACGCTCGGATAAGACGGAGTGAACTTGAACGGAACCATTCTCGATCGCGGAGACCGCAACATGGATAGCAATAGGGTTAGGGTTAGGGGATCATTCCGGGGTTTTGGATCCATGGTGCCTAAGTCGGTGACGAGAACGGAGGGAGGAAGCGACGCACGATGAGGGTTCGATCTCGCCGCCTTCGCCTTCGTCTTCATCGCCTTCCCCCGCCGTCGACCTCATCTCTTTCATCTTCTTCGTAGTCGACTCGGGAAGTCCACATGCTCCTCGTCGTCGAGCGAAGGCATCGAAAGGTTGCACCTTTTTCTCTGACAATATCGAGATCTAGATCGAGGTGGAGATCAAAATTCTAGGGATTCGAAATCCCATTTTTTTCATGCAACGCGATCGTGTGATTGTGAGCCGTGACGTTTTTGTCTCACCGCCCAAAATTTCAACCGCAATAAAGAGATTTTGGGGTGATAAATACACCACAAAAAAACTCATTTCTTAAACAGAAACCTCATTTGTTTAAACAAAAACCTCATTTCTTAAACGTAAAACTCATTTCTTAAAAGAGACCTCATTTTTTTAAACGTAAACCTCATTTCTAAAACAGAAAACTCATTTCTTAAACAGAAAACTCATTTTTAAACAAAAACTCATTTTTAAATAGAAAACTCATTTTTAAACAAGAAACTCATTTTTAAACAAAACCTCATACCTCATATTTTAAATAGAAGCTTTCATTTTTAAATGAAACTCATCGCACCCAAGGGCATTATAAGTCAAACCCCGTCACACTTGCCACAACTTCCCATGCAAGGGACAATTTCATCAAAAATTCCAAATTAACTCTATCAATCAATGTTAGATGTTTGGGGGTTTAAAAATCATTAGTATTCAAAAGGAAGGGGTTTTTGGGGAGTGCAAAACTAACGGAGTGTTTTTGGTAATATTGCAAATTTACAGGGTGTTTTTGGCAATTTCCACAATATTAAATAATTACAATTCATATATGAAACTGATATTCTTTATTTATTTTTAAAAAAATTCTACCCAAATAGTTTAAAATAAATTAAATAAAAACAATAAAATTATTATATTAAATTAAATTGATGTTTAGCGATAATAATAAGTAATATGCTTAGCCAAATTTAGATCTTCAAATTTTTTAATTTTATATTTAATTATATTTTTTATTAAATTTATCAATAGATAATTATCAATTTTTTAGGTTATTAATGTAGAGAATACTAATAATAAATAAACATAAAAACAAAAACCTACAAAAAAAATGCAATTCCTCTCTCAAAATCTCTAGAAAAAATCGTTACCGGTTGCGTTGATTGGCGAGCTTTTCGCTCTTTGCTCAATCTCTTCTAATTTTATGTTTATATTTCATTAGGATTTATCTTCTTTTTTTTTCTGTTTGTTTCATATATAATTTATTTTATTTAATTTTTTATGTGATTATTTGAGGTGTACAAATATTTGGTATTTGTTGAATAATTGTTGCATTTAATAATCGAGTTAGCTTGTGAATTTGTGTTAAATTATTTTTTAAATATTTGTTAATTTAGTGCTTAACTGTTAGTTGAGTTAATTGCTAATTATGTAAATACGATAGGTTTTCACTCCTAAACCAAACTTTTTAGATGGATGATTATTTTATATTTTTGAAATATTGGTTATTATTATAATCTCAAGTTTGAACTAATAGAATTGTTTAAGATTTATAATTTTTTAAAATTTGAATTCAACACCCACTTAAATTTGTTTCTAGCTCCGCCACTGCCCGAAAGTATTGAAAATATGGCACTTCACATAGGGGAACTAGTAATAAGTGAATAAATAATATTTTATATTATTTCTACATTATTATATAGTGTTTGGACACCTACATTGTACCAAAGGGCAAGGGATTTTCGATCTCTAGGGGCTACCCACTCACCATTCTAATTAGATACCACTAGACTATCAGTGGTTCTAAATAATTTTTAAGAAAATTATTATAAAGATGAAATATTTATCTAAGTATATTATACCTTATAACATTATATTTGTTTGAGTGCACAAATTGAGCCATATCAAACAAGTTAAATCTTTCTGAGCTTGTTTTTTTAGCCAAATGAACTTGTGGGAGTCGAAGCTCAACTGAGCACAAAGGGCTCAATAATCTTAAATGCATATCTTATATCTATAACATATTTATTTAATAATAATATTTTATTAAAATCTTCTCATAAATTAAAAAGAAAATAAAAAACTAATTGTGAAGTAGTGAAAATTTGCAATTACCCATTGGGCATTTTTTTTTTTCAAATATGAGAGCAAAAAAACTTATTTTTCCTTTGCTATGTTGTATTTCAAATTATTTGTGAAATTTAGCATTTGCCATATACACTGGTTGAAGCTCATTGGATGGGAGTAAAGAGCAAGCAATATTTGATGTTTCAAAAAATGGTTATTTTAAAAATCACAGCTAGATTACCCTGACACTATGCATAACTAAGTTGACTAGAGATCGACTAGCAAGATAGATGCAACTAGATTAACAATTAATACAACTAATAGAATATTTAGTGGACCTTAACCAAAGATGAAATCAACTATTTCAATAATTTAGCTCTCGATAGCTAAAAATTCAAACATAATGAACATGAAATATCTGTAAAAATGGCATCATTGGTTTCAACAGATCATTTTGGGGAGAAAAAAGAATAATATTGGAACATCAAGTGAAAGTGAAAACTTATAATTCTTGACAAGAAAACAAGTAATACAAAAACCATGAAAGAAAATTAACTGGAGGAGTAAGAAAAAGATTCAATCAAACATTTAGGTATTTCAAATGACATTCAATAAATTCCCAACCAATTATGAAATATAAAAACCAAAGGATAATAGAATCATTTGTTTTCAAAAATCAAGAATTAATCTAAGATCATAATACAATTTAGAAATGAGCATTGATCAAACAACATAACAAGGCAAACTAATAGCACAACTTACATTTCAGTAAAACCATTCAAACTTAATCTGCACCTCAAGGTGTTTAAAATATTCATATATTAAGGCCTAATACTAACAACAACGAATTAATTGAAACAATATATAATATCAAGAGTTAGAATGAAACAAGACCTTCAACAAATACTATACTTGATATGTTCATGGGGGCTATCACCCAGATCCACTTTAGAAACTCTATTAAAGAGAATTAATCTGCAAGACCACAATATTTCAACATAAATATACAATAGTAAGTCACAAACACTCCAACATTCATCAAATAACATCGTAATAGAACAAGCCCAACAACACTCAAATCAAATACAATTAATAATATGAATTAAACTAAAGACATCACTCTTCTCAAGCTTGATACTCAAGCTTTCCAATCTGAAATTTAAAATAGAAATAGGTGAGCTACAACCTTACAAGTAAAATAACAAACAACATATGTAGCAGTATCAAGTCTTTCAAATCAGATCATTCTAGCAAAGTTAAGTGCTTGTTTTTAATGCCAATTTAATTTGAAGCATTCCATTTGTCATACATGAATTCAATATGCTTTAATTAAAAATTATACATATCTAAAAACGTAAACACATTTGACAAACATGGTAAAAATCAATAAAATTCAATGAAATTATAACCTCAATTATGCTAAATTGACACTGTATAGTACGGCAATGGTTAGACATCTAATATATCAACATATACCCACCTAAATTAGACATCAATTCCAAAGTCTATGCCATTTGTAAAATGTTAAAAACCAATGTATGCCCTTGTTCTTGGGTGTAATATATTGATTCAATGTTAATTCACATTTCAGTCCTGATCATTTAAGTTCAAACCATTGAAATTTGTTATCATTTTTTCTGGTGCCTATTAAAAAAACTCGCAACTTCCAATTTTCATTAGCAACTAACTAATTATATACATAAATCAAATAAATGTTTTTTGTTAAAATAATTTGTATTGTCCATAAAAACTATTCAATAGAAGATATAGATATTTTCTTCAAGTGATATTTTACTTTTGGAAAAATACCATATACAAAAGCCACATACCTTAAATGTCTGCTAAATAATCTTTCTAAGAGGATTTGTCAGGCTAGAGATCTCACTTTCCTATCATATTTTGATAGTCTCTAAAATTCTCTGGAAAAGACTCCATGACTAATTCCTATTTTTCATCAAACTTTCAAAGTTTCAAATTATTTATTAAACATCATATGATTTATGAGATTTTCACATTTGCCATATTCATAATTAAATTTCCTGATTTTTATAAATTTCAAAAGATCATCGGTTTGAACTTTTTTTCACATGCTTTAAGAAAATTCACTATTTTGTATATTTCCATAAAATAAAATATCATATTTTTCATGATAAAAAGAACTCCAAAATTCAAAAACTGGTTTCTTTTTTAATTTTTCAATTTAAAACTTCATATTTCCAATCTCATGAATTCAAATATTTGTACATTCTTAGAACATTTAGATTTCAAAATTTCTGATATTATACTGTTACAAGAATTTCAAATATTCATTGTTTTTCATTAAATTTTTGCACTCATTATCCTTCTCTTAAATATTTGATCCAATTTAAATATAAATTTGTTTTTGAGATAGTCAACAAACCACAATTTAAATATGTATATATATCCAAGTGTGTGTATATATATAGTCTAATAACATGCTTTATGCTCATATCTACTCAGACAAATAAATAAAAACTAGTAAACAATAAGAAAGATTTTGGACTCACGTTGACCATTTTTTCCTTCAACAAATCTGACCAACTGACGTGCTCCCTGTTGATAAAAATTAAATTAGCATTGCATTTAGAAAAACATTCTAAACAGTAAATTACAAACAAGGCTCTATTTAATAATTATTACAAAAATTACTAAAAAATGAGTCTCATGGATGTTTAAAGACCCACTAAGAAGGAGACAAATCAAGAATTTTAAAAAACTAAAACTAATCAATTAGTTTCAAAGTTTACATATGGGATGTTCTATGGGTGGGTTACATTCTCCTACAAAACATCCCAAACTCATTCTACAAACCAATTTTCATAAAATTTAATTATTTGAATAAATATATTTATTAATTATTTTTTAAAAAAATATTAATAAGATTGATTGATTACAAAATAAAATTTTAATTTATAAATATTTAATTGTAATTATTAATATTAATTTCAGCGTAATTTTTTTTAAAAAAATTCCATTCACACTTTTACTCAATCAAACATAACCATAGCATAATTACCTGAACATGTCACTAAATATGTACAGCTCATCACTCTCAAAGCAAGGTTGAAGAAGTTCTTTCAACTGTGGATCTTCCCATTCTGATGTTTCCCACCATTCTTCGCTCCCTATGATCCTTAAGCCGTCAGGCGATACATTGTTTATCGAGAATGCCAGCTTCGTCACCTTAGGACAATCTATTATTTGGATTTCACGAAGTGAATCACAAGCCAATTTTCCTGGGCAAATGCTTGTTAACTTTGGCAAGTTCCATAACTTCAATTTCTTTAAATTTGGAAGGATAGTGATAGCTGCACTAGCATCCCCTGAAATTATATTCTCCATCTCATAGCAATCCTCTATTGATATTTCTTCGAGATTTTTAAGGTTGTTCTCTAGAAAATCAATTGGTATCAGATATTTTAACTTTTGACATTTAACAATGCACAACTTTCTCAAGTTTTTGAGGGTTTCCTCATGGACGTTTTCTTTACACAAACCCTTAAAACTGTGAAGTTCGTATAAACAAAGCTTTTGTAAGCTAGGAAGAACAATTTCTCCATCCTTCCCAATCCACTCCATTTCATCACAGCTTTGGATTCGACACACTTTCAAATGTCTTAAATCATCCCAGTGAAAAATATCTGACAGTTGGATGAAATTACAACCATCAATTCCCAAATAGTTTGCATTACCAGGCAATATAACTTTCTCCATGCTCTCATTTTCCGCATTATGTCCATCATATTTATGACTTACTCCAAATAGAAAAAAATCAATATGTTTCAAGAGTTCAGATTCATCAGCCTTGTTGATATAGCTATTGAAGGTCAATACATCAGCGAAATCAACTGAAAAGTTGGTCAAATTTTTTAATCTTATGATTTCCCACAAATGTTGTTGAATTATCTTCAGCTTCTCTGTCATCTCTGTTACTTTCATATGACAATCTCCAT